>NW_026732495.1:0-90000 GCF_028476545.2 Physella acuta
ACATTTAATTAAGTTTTGCATAATTACAAAAACATCCCACTACCGCTTTCACCATTTGTTATAGTTATCACGCTACATTGTGCCAGAAACTTACCCCCCCCCCCCTCCCACCTATGTTACTAACATTAAAAAAACATTATTTTCTATACTACGGCGTATAAATGGAAGATGTCAACATTTACTAGTTCAAGGCCATACCTAAATAACTATCCGCCTCTAGTATTTCAATGCTTAGCCGCTATTAATCCTAGAGATATACACATGGGCCTACTGTAAAGCGGATGGTTCATATTATATTTCGCTTCATATTTTAGATGGGAACCTATAAAACTTTTTGTATAAATTAAAATGTTAATTAGTGTGACCGTAACCTATTTAAGTCTCAAAGTGACAGAGGAAAGTTATCATTTTTAACTATAAAGCACATCATACTTATTTAGTCCAGAGTTTCAGGCATCTCCTTTTTCTTTTTTCTTTTTTTTTGGGGGGGGGGGGGGGGGGGATGGAGAGACTGCACCCCCCCCCCCCCCCCATCCGAAGAAATAGAAAAAAATATATGATTTATATATAAAATATTCAACCACAACAAACCCCCCTCCCTCCACTACAAACCCCCGTCTACAAAATCTCAAGTGACCCCCCCCCCCCCCCCCCCGCTCTCCACTTTAAAAAATGTCTGGGGATTAAAAACACAGATATGCCCCCCCCCCCTCACCCTACTCTCACGTCCACACCTCACTCTAAGTGTAAATCCCCGTCATCTACTGTATTTCTCATTAAAGATTTATGTATTTTTAAATCTATAGGAGTATTGTAAGTGTGTTAAGTGTGCCAACAGTAGTCAACAGAAGTCACATGGTCTTGCAAAAAAAAATACATAAACATAACTCTGTCCAGATAAATTAGGTGAACCTAGAGCCAAACTCAAAACAGCATTTATTATGACACTCGTACACTCGGGAACAACGTATGCACTTTTAAAAACAGCTGTTGGATGTAGGCCTATTTTCCTATAAATAAAACTAGCAATAGTCAACAATTGTAAACACAACTTCACGTGATATTGTGTTAATAATAAGCAACCAATCGTAACTCAGCGTTTTGGGGGTGTGCTCAAAACACGTGTTTACTTAGAACTAGCATTAGCAATAACAGCAAAAAAATAGGTCAGTGACGTCACATACTTGGAAGTGCTTATTTTTCTAAATCTTTCAACCAAAACTATTGTTTGTTTTCAGCAGCACAACAATAACGTTCGATGCAAGACAACGCAGAATCTGTTTTTACCAATTTTTTTTTCTTCTTCTAAACGTCGGTCTGAAACATTTTTTTTTTAAATACTTGTCATACAAAATTAGTAAAATATTTTTTTATAAAACTCAGTTTAAGATATACTTAAAATTTTTCAATTGCTTTTATCTATAGGGCCTACTTTTAAGCATAGTTTGGTTATTTCACATAATAAAATATCTAATTAGTTCGAATCTGTACAGTCTAGCTTCATGAAAACTCATAGTTATTTTTAGAAAGATTGCTTGGTTATCGAAAGTAGCCTCCCTTTTTGAATTCCCGTACGCACATTATTTAGTGAATATTGATGACTTTAAAAATGTGTTGTTTCTTTTAATACTGTTCCTATGAATGATTAACATCTAGACGTATCCATAGAACAATAGGTAGATTGCGTGTTGACGCCAATTTTGATAGCATGCCTGTTGTTTAACCTAGAACTTGTTTACAAAAAAAGATCTATCAACATTAAGAAAAAAAACCTAGAAAACTCGGTGAAACAAATACGCTTCTACTATCTTTCCCAAAAAAAACTGGCTTTTATTGTGGTGAATAAAGCTTAATTGTTTTTCTTTACATTAAAAATTTTTTGTTAAGATGTTCAGTTTTCGGTTTTTTTTTTTTTTTGTTTAATTATTCGCACGTGTGCCCTTCTGTATGCTTAATATGAGTGTTAATGAGAATTTAACACTTATGAATAGATCTATGGATAATTAGACATATCAGACTTAATTTCAGGGCTGATTGTCATTTATTGCAAAGTCTTTGAGAACAGGTGGATAACAGAAATAGGTTTCATCCTGAGCCCCAGAGGGGACGGAGTGGTCTAGCGGTAGAGAGCTGGACTTCTAGCCCTGAGTCCACCCACTTCACAGAAACAAGGTCTCTTCACAGAAACAATGGAACTTTACATTTACTGAGCCCCAGTGCGATAAATATGACATTCTTGAGTCCATACACTGGTACATATCTGATGGGCACGTTATTGTTATGGAAAATGGGGAGGTCGACGTGGTCGGGTTGCTGAACCGGTAAGTCCCGAGTTCGAACCCCCGAGCAGATGAGGCTCGATAGCTGGGGACAGCCACTCAGGGGAGACGACTCTAAAATCAAACAACTGCTGCCTTGTAGTTTGTTCTTGGTTGGACCAAGGCTATGGAAGCAAATCCAAAAAGGAAAGCAGGCTGAAATCAGAATCAACGGCCTAAATGGTGCATAATCAGATGACACTGAGAATCCCTTTCAACACTAAAATTAAGAACGAAGAAGAAGAAGTTATGGAAAGTAAAAGCGAATGGGCATATAAGAACTAATCACACTACCTCCCCCCCCCCCATCATATGCATAGATCACATATACATATTAACTATTCCAAAGCACTACAGGTTTGTTACAGACAGAAAAAAAACAACGAAATTGTAACAATCTATGAGCATACTCGATGAAATAGGCCCTACTGGACTGGATGTTAGTACACAAAAACCACATCGTTGCATGCCGACAACAAGATAACAGTTTAGGGGTCATCCATAAATGGCGTCACGCTTTTTTGACGTTTTTTACCTACCCTCTCCCCTCCGTCACAAGTCGTCACAAAAAGCCAGACCTCCCCCACTAAAATGACGTCACACCTCAGCCTACAACCCCCCCTCAAAATTGCTGTTAAATTTTTCTTTAAACATCGACATTTTTTTCCAAAACCCTGTCTGAACTCTGTCAACGTAGAGTATTTTGATCAATTCCTATTACAATTTATTAAAAACCGTTTTCTAAAACGCGAAATAACGGCCTAAAACTCGTTGTATAACATTGCTTTTTTATAATGCAAAAAAAAGTGACGTCACACCATCTGACCCCCCCCCCCCTCCCCTCTCATCACACACCGTCACAAAATTACGGACCTCCCCCTACGAGTGTGAAGTCATTTATGGACGACCCCTATAAGCATACTCGATGAAATAGGCACTGCTAGACTGGATGTTATCTTGTTTTGTCGGCATGCAACGATGTGGTTTTTATGCACTAACTGGTGTAGACAAAAGTGCATTGGGCCTGTTAGGTCACCGTGACATTTCTACGTTATCTGGGTCAATGATATGTCGGCCGTGCAAACATATTGCGTCATTGTGTTAGTCCTGTGCTGGATCCGTGTTTTACACACCGCTTTAATAAAACGTTGCATCAGCGGTTAACATTTTAAAATAAAAAAGTGTGATCTGAAAGTTCGCCGGCTCCCTCCCACCCCCCCCCCCCCCCTTCTCACCGGTGCACGACTACCGTCGTCGTTGTCGCACCTACCCCGGACGAAATTGAAAAAAAATAAAATTATAATTGGTATATAACTTATACTGACATTAGAATTATACTTAAATATGTGTGCGCCCCTCCCTATCCCGGAAAAAAAATGTCTGAAAGAAACCCTAACCTCAGACCATTGATTAGATGAAAATAAAGTATAAATTCAACGTACAAGGATAGCGATTTAGAAAAAGATTTTTAACCAATGTGCACGGAAACGGCAGTTCTTCTGATAGGGTTCACAGCAGTGGCGTAGGCAGGGGGGTTAGGGGGGTGCAAATCGAAAGTTTGAGGGGGGGGGGGGTGCAAATCGAAAGTTTGAGGGGGGGGGAGGCGCAAATCGAAAGTTTGAGGAGGGGGTGCAAATCGAAAGTTTGTCCCCGGGTAAAAATTGGAACCCCCCTTGAGACGATCCTGACTACGCCACTGGTTCACAGTTTATGGTTAGCGTTGAGATGGGGTTAGGCTAGGCTTAGAGTTATAAAAGGCATTTTTAATCACAAATTGTTTGACAGTTTTATTAATTGTGATTTTTTCTTTAAAAATGACTGTCGGGTGCCAACATTTTAATAGACAAATTAGAATCGATGGGGTTGGTTTATCAAGAGTTTCTTTCAGGCAACTCTCGGGACTGAGGGGCAGTGTTTCTTCCAGACTTTTTTCTCCGGGGGGGGGGGGGGGAGGGCGCACCCCCTCCCCCACTCGGACGAAATAGAAAAATATAAATTCAATGGAAAATATATACTTTGACCAGTGCCAGCCATTCGAGATGAATGTGCCCCACCCCTCCTGCACCCCCCCCCCCCCCTCTCCTGGAGAAAAATGTAAAAATGTCTCAAAGGAACACTGGTGTATATAAAAGAAAAATTAGTTGATCACCCCTTCATTAACTCGTCTCTAGTATCCAAATGAGTGCAAGTTTGTTCTTTAAATTTTAAATAAAGTTGATTGTATGAATTAAGACGTATACAAGGAGAACAACAGTTACAATTTAGGGTGAATTATAATGTCAATTTGATCAAACAAAGCTTGCGAGGCTTGTACTTTGTTTCTTGCATGTATTGCAACAATTGTAACAACGGGAATACCAGCTATCTAAAAATAGTTTTAAAGTGAGTTATAAATAGAAGACCTAATTACCTTATGTAGTAAGTAGTCACAGTGCAAAACTGATGTTTCGTCCACTCCTGTGATATGGGGTTTGAAACTCTGCTGGGTGTAACTTGCTTGATTATCAAACAAATTATAAACGTAACGATACACCTGTTTGGTTTTTTAATGTAGATGCGCAACGCCAAACACAAAATTATTTCTTTCGTTGAAATAAACCCAAGTGTAAAAAGTTATTATTTTTATATTACTTAACTTGTATTCATTGCACGTTGAATAAATCCTCCTTAGACTTTGTTCTGATAAAATGAATCTCTTTATATTTATAACAATTTTTCTAGGCCTAGCACAAAATCTTATTTGTTTCGTTTGAAAAAAAAACAAGTTTTTAGGCTGTTGACCCCACGATAACCAAATTATAATCTCGTCAAAACAACGATGTGTTGTTTATTTCACGTGAGGATATCGTTGAACTGAACTGTATGCAGTGGATAGACCGCGTTGAAATGAGTCACCGCATGTGACAGGCTGTTGTTTTTCTCAAGGAAGAAGATGAGCCGGCGGTATTTCGACATGCTGCAACAGACTACTGAAGTCGGTTATTTTAGTTTGAGGGGTCTCATATTGTCGTTGGAAGTGGTGCATGGGTGTTGGGCTAATGGCGTACCCGGGTGAGGAGGGGCGATGGAGAGGCGGGAAGGGGGGGGGCAGAATTCTTCCAGGCATCTCTTCCCCCGAAAAAGTCTACCGCCCCCCCCCCCCCCTTCGAACGAAATGAAATTTATAAAGAAAATATATACTTTAAACTGTGTCCGCCCCCCCCCCCCCCGAAGAAAGTCTACCGCCCTCCCCCCCCCCCCCCCCGGAAAATTTCAAATGCCCCCCCCCCCCCCCGGAGGAAAAAGTCTGGAAGAAACACCTTCGAGCATTTTTATGACAATGACTGACTTTTTTCGAAAAGATACTAATTAATTCAAAATGTATTATTAGAAAAAAATGTATTAAAACAAGCATGTTCAGGACTGCGGCGCAATGTTGTTGTTTTTTTTTTTGAAATATAAATTAATTACGTCACGCAAAAACAATTCGTTTTGTATTAACTATATTATTGAAGGCGAACTGGACGCGTCCATCTCGGGGTCGGCGTCTGTAGCTGTAGTCACTGTCGTTTATGATGGCGCCTATCATATGGTGTTTATACCTCACTGTTGGTATCGCTGACGCCATTTTGTGCACTCACAGCTCCCCCTAGCTCGAAAACCTGCGACGCCACTATGTTGGGCTTACATATTCACTAAGGTTTGTAATTCGTTAATGTGTTTCTTGGCAGAATACAAAGTGTCGGGTATTTCACGATTTGTCATACACGTGTTTTATAATGACAGTAATTTTGAAGTTTATTTTATATGATTTTTTTGTTTGGTGTCACCCCATAAGTGGTGTCATACGGTCCGGACCGCCCCCACTTTGTGATACTACTGACCTTAGCCCTGACACTTTAAACTAAAATTGTAATGATGTCTTTAATATATATATATATATATATATATATATATATATATATATATATATATATATATATATATGACTAGGGGAATAGACCAGGTAAGGTTTAAGTCGGAGAACCTTGCAACCAATCCATCTACTACTAAGTGTTATAAGACTTTTTTAATTGAACCTACACTCAGGGCAGTAGCGGGGGGGGGGGGCGGGGGGTGCGGACCGCACCGGGTGACACCATTTAGGGGGGTGACACCGAGGCAAAAAATAGCAAAATATATAGAGAAAAACTTGAGGGGGCGTGCAAATCAAAAACTTGAGGGGGGGGTGCAAATCGAAAGTTTGAGGGGGGGGGGGGTGCAAATCGAAAACATGAAAGTTTGTCCCCGGGAAGGGTCGCAACGCCTCTGGGGGGGGGGGGGTGACACCATTAAGTGCCGCACCGGGTGACACCCGACCTCGCTACGCCACTGCCTACACTTACATCTATATCAATCTCATATGTCATATATCGTATACATATTTTTATAAAGTTATAAAATACCAATATAAACCATACACTAAGAAAACCCACCAGTATACAACATTTTCTGTTCTTCCATTTAATTTTTGAAGTTTTTCCTAACGCGACTATTAATTTGAGGCTTTTGGGCTTTATAATTAATTTAAGTACACCCTCCCCACATTTTAGAACCTTCTATTATTATTGACGTGTGAACGACACTCAGTGTGTTGATGCGGTATCCGGATACGTTTCATGTTTGTTTACTTTTTAGAGTTAAGGGGCAGTAACCGTGTCAGCGGGGTTTTAACTGAAGAGTTTTATTTAGCCTGTGACCTATTTAAATTATGTTTTCGTCTAATTAAGTGCCGGTGAACAGCGCTTGATCTTGACATCGTAAATGTAACATCACGTGTTTTAATCTTCGTGAAGTGATGTGCTATTAGTGTAATTAATTAGGACGTAGTTCGCAGAGGCGTAGCTAAGGGAGGGCGGGGAGGGCGGCCGCCCCGGGCGCCGACCCTAGGGGGGGGGGGGCGCCAAAAGAAGTAGAATTTTTTTTTAAAAGCTCATTTTAAGCTGCAGTTTTTAATTATAAACAGTCAAAGTAAAGAAAGTAAACGACTGAGAGCATTTGCATACTCATTTAACTGTTTTCTACATTGATTGTGTAACTATAAAACATTTATGCTTAAGAAACAGTGACCGCAAAAACCGCTTTCCAGTTTTCCTAGATAGGTAAGGGGGGGGGGCGCTTTTTCGAAGACTAAAATCGGAAAAATTCACACCGGATTAAGGAATAAATAACCGACATCACTCAGAAAAGAAACCCATTGAGCTAAAGCGTATTTTACGATTGTGTTACATGAAAAAAAAGTTGACAAAATCCGATCGTGAAACATGAGTCTGCTGAGTGTCTTGGCCTCTGCGGAAGCCCTGAGACTGAATTACCGAACCTCTTGGGTTAGATGGAACCCACTGTTCTAAGCTCTTTTGATTTTCTTCTTTTTATTCGTTTCGGCTTCCTAAAGAACATAGGCGTAGGCAACACTTCGTCAACTCACTTGATTTTTTATGAATATCGAACTCTAATAATACAGCCTCCTCCTTCTCTAGTTCAAACGATTTCCTTGGGAACTTATATAGTCTTTTTCTCTTCCTCTTTCCTAATGGACTTCACACAAGCACCTGCATAATGATGCTATTTTTTGTCTTTCTCATATTGTGTCCTAACCACCACCTTTTCATTCTCCACTGTCTATTAACCTAGCTCCGAGCCATACAGTAAAAGAGAAATCATATTCAGCTATAGATCCTGAATGAATATCTTTGACAATGCATTTGAATTCCACATCGACTTAGAATGTTAATACGCATTTTATCGCTGCTGATTCTAATCTGAACGTCATGAGCGTCAGCTATTATCCATTAAAAAGGTTATTACTGCTTCTTCAACTAGTACAATTAGTTCTGCATTTGTTGTTGACTGTGCGAGAAGGCAGCGCACATCTGATACATTCAAGACTTCAAGCTGTTGTGTCCGTTAGATTCCAGTTTGCTTCCTCTAGCTTGTTTCATTATACAATCAACCAGTCAACGAAATACCCATATCGTATTCCAATGTGAACAATAATTTGCTATTGTATGTCAATTGTATGACCTTAATCTAACAAACTTATAATCCAAATATGTACTATATCATAACAGAGACTGTTCCAAGTAAAGTCGAGTAAAGTTTTAGGGAACGAAAATCATACAGCGTAATTATTTTTTTCAGACTGCTGCACATACACATATATACACACACACACACAAACATACACACAAAAATACATACATATATATATATATATATATATATATATATATATATATATATATATATATATATATATATATATATATATATATATATATAGGGCCTATATGGGGGGGGGGGCGCCAAACTGAGAGTTCGCCCCGGGCGCAGGGATGGGTCACTACGCCTCTAGTAGTTCGCATGCTTTCAACAAACATAATTGTTTTTCAACTTGTTCATATTGTGAATGGAATCACGGCCACTGCGATCTAAAAATATTTGTCAACACCAAAATAGCGTGACGTTTTGCTTGTTTGTGTAGTACTGACCGACATAGCTTTAGAGCATCTTCATTAGTGTTGGTAGATCTAGCCATTGAGCTGGTGAGAGGGAGTGCTAGATATAGACTTGAATCGATTCAAAAATATACTGTTGGGGGGGGGGGGGGAAAGGCAGAGGCGTAGCGACGAGGGGGGGTACATTTGTCCCCGGGCGCCGACCCTAGGGGCGCCTAAATAAGTTGGAAAAAAATTAAAAGCTCATTTTAGCTGCAGTTTTGAATTATAAATATTAATATAGGGGGGGGGGGGGCAAATTGAAAGTCTGTCCCCGGGCGCCGGGAGGGGTCGCTACGCCTCTGGGTGGGACCTCGGCGTTCTTTATTAGATCTGTGTGGAAAATGAGAGTGAGGATACTCGTCCGTCACAAGCTATTAATTGTGTTTTAAAGCAAAATATTTTCAATCACAGCATTGGTAGTGTCGAATTCAAAAATTATGAATTACTGAAAAATAGTAATTAAACTAAATAGCGGCGTATGCTACGTCGCGGGTAAGTTCGTAACTAGATAATTTCCGACGCTAAACTAAGGTTTTACCTAATTTTATAACATCGGTGTTCTTTAATGTCGAAGAAATCTCGAAAAGTGTGCAACTTTAAAAATAAAATTACCGCACCAATTATCACAAAACGGACGGTGTGTTTGTTTTTAAAAAGTTGCTTTGGAGATAGATACAAAAAAATTAAAGCGATACCTAGATCCAAATGATAGAAAAGATCACTTCATTTCATTACAATGAAAACAAAACTACAATGTGTAAGTACATGCTCTATTATGCGTTAATATACAATGTTTTTATAAAAGTATTTTACTTTATTTGGAATTATAAATTAGCCATGTAAAAGCGATTGGCTTGGTTCACAGCCCGGATTTGAATTAGAATCTAGATCTATCTCCAATGCTACGCGTATGAAAACAAAATGACTCATATACAACATTATAGTAGAATGGATGCAGATTTACAGGATACTTTCGATGTGTTTGTATGTGAAACGGTCATTACATAGCGCCTAATGGAAATCGGGAGTTCCGCTGCGTGAGCGCTGATGGACAGAGACCTCTAGATCTAGATTCTAGATCTTTTTTAAAAAAGGTTAAATGGTCAGATAAAATGGACACCAATGTGTTAATGACGCCCTTCCGATCATTATAGTTGACATGGATCAGAAATCAAAAATGTAAAGTTTTAAGTTTTAAGAATCAATGCTATAAAAGTTGCCAATGCAGAAAAATTGAAAATAGTTTTCGCTACTTTCTATGTATTCACATCTAGATCTAGATCTAGATCTAAATTTTTACCTGAAGTTTTACGTTAGTAAGACAAACTTTGAATCGTTGTTAATTTCTTAATGTAGTTCATGCCGTATTCACTATAATTGGGGCGGTGTGGCCTAGCTAGACTGCTAACCCGAAAGTCTCGAGTTTGAATCCGGGTTCAAGTCAGTAGACCGTCCCTGAGTCAACCCAGCCTTAATGGGTACCTAACTCACGTTAGGGAATATATAGATGGCTGGGCCCAGCGCTGGCCACTTTCCCTTTCTATACTAAGGGCTCTGAAACAGATAAACTCTACTTCCTCTGCCTCATGTGTTTTGGGCACCAACTGGAAACGATGATGACATGATGATGCACTATAATTAATTATCGTAACATCATTCTAACCGTATTATTTATATCTAAATTTTAAATTTTTACATATCGAGGAACTAGCTAATCGGGTCGATTCACGCTTTAAGGGGCAATTACACCATTGGAAAGGGGCAATTACACCATTGGAAAGGGGCAATTACACCATTGGAAAGGGGCAATTACACCATTGGAAAGGGGCAATTACACCATTGGAAAGGGGCAATTACACCATTGGAAAGGGGCCATTAACTCATTGGAAAGGGGCAATTACACCATTGGAAAGGGGCAATTACACAGAGGCGTAGCGAGGGGGGGGGGCGGGGGTGAGGACCGCACCGGGTGACACCATTTAGGGGGGTGACACCAAGGCAAAAAATAGCAAAATATATAGAGAAAACTTTGAGGGGGTGCAAATCGAACGTTTGAGGAGGAGGGGGTGCAAATCGAAAAAGTGTCCCCGGGAAGGGTCGCTACGCCTCTGGGGGGTGACACCATTAAGTGCCGCACCGGGTGACACCCGACCTCGCTACGCCACTGCAATTACACCATCGGAAACTGTTACACAATCAACAGTGTAAAGTATCACAATACACGCAACGGTAAATCACCTAAAAAGTCAAGAGAGACAAGTCTAAAAGTCCATTCACTGGATGTTATTGTGTTCACAGAACTTGGTCGGGATGTGTAAATGATGTAAAGACACAAGAAACGATAGCAATGTTCTACAACTTAAAGCACACATCCAAGGTATGTTCTAGTCACATGTTTTTGCCGATTTTTACGCCCCGTTTACCTTAGACATAAATACAATTTTCCTGACCACCCCCTCCCCCCTTTAAAATTACATTACTCTCCCCTTCCCCTGATTTCTATGCATAGAGACTACAATTCCCTTCCGTATTTTCAGGCTTGTTGATTTTGCCAAAAACATTGTGTTGCTTCCCTTTGAAACTAAAATATCCCAATATTATTATTAACGCACATGTGAACCGGTTGATTAAACCGTAAACATTTTTAATGACTATTTAATACTCAACATTCAAGTCAGTTTTGGATTTTGTGATCAATTTGCATTAAAATTTACAACAAATAAAATATATTTATCCTTTACGATGCCCTACCATCTCATAAACGTGTGAAGTCCTTAAGGGACTTACCCCTATCCAATATTAAAATAAACTAGACAACCCAGTTTCCACCTCGGAAACTGTCTATTATTTGTACTGCACAACACAAACCAATATCCCATGTTACCCATCGTTTAATCCCATATAAATCCCTGTTTTTTACCCTCACTCCCTCCTCTCTCCACTTCCTTCTCACCAAAACCCTCTTTACTCTCCCCACACCTCTCCCCTCCCCCACTCCCCTTTTCATGTGGATGTCTTAAAAGGATGTCTCTTAACTTTAATTAAGTGTGGACCTGATTACCTAGTTACATCTTATAAGTCAACAGACCATCCGCTGCCGTCTTTTTTTTTTTTTTTTAAGTGAAAGAGTTAAGGAGTTTACGAACACAACAACTAGTGTGTGTTAGGTCATGAATTTCTGTTGTATTTTATCCAATTTCTCCTTATGTAGGGTTTCTATTACTATGTTGTATGTCGGTACTAGAGGTTTGTTTGCGTCCTTTTCTTTCTTCTTCTTCTTCGTTCTTAATTATTAGTGTTGAAGGGGATTGAGATTTATCTGCCAGTGGGTTTGAACTCGAGACTTTTGTTGGAATTTATCAACCATTAGCTTTTTGCCGACTCGACCACGCCTCCAACACAATTAAGCGTTACGTGTCAACTGGTTATGCTCCATTGAGGCCATTGACTCCGATTTCAGCCTGCTTTTCTTTTTTGGATTTGCTTCCATAGCCTTTGTCCAACCAAGAACAAACTACAAGGCAGCAGTTGTTTCATTTTGGAGTTGTCTCTCCTAGAAGAGTGGCTGTCCCCAGCTAACGAGCCTCATCTGCCCGAGGGTTCGAACTCGAGTCTTTTCGGTTTAGCAACCATGAGCTTTACCACGACGACCCCTTTGCGTCCTTTTAAAAACGTCAATAAACCAGCAGTAACGCATACAATATCATACTTGATGTTTCTGTTACAGATGTTGGTTTGGCTGGTCCTGTTGACTGGGGATCTCGGCGTTCAAGGTACCACCAAAAATGTCTGTACGCTGGAAAAAATTTCCTTCAGTGTGGAAGAATACAAAGCTGAGTTTAAGCTTCTCATAGAAGGCGAGAACCACACCAACGTCCCTAAACCCGACCCAAACAACAAACTTGAACAAAGTCCCTTGTGTGGTCAGACTCTAGTTGACCAGTCGCGGGCCATTGTCAGGGGAGAGGAAGCTCCTGAGAATGCCTGGCCGTGGTATGTCTATCTCCTGACACATGTCTCTGAGGGAACTGCGATGTGTGGGGGTTCAATTCTCACCGAGTGGTGGATCCTGACAGCAGGACACTGTATGATTTCACGGAACTCTACTATCATGGTTTACTTTGGATTAACTGACAAAACACAACTGGACACGGCAAAACCTATCAAAGCTGAAAAGCGTTTTACAAAACTTTATATTGAAGATGGAGTTGTTTACAATGACATCATGCTTCTCAAGCTTGAGTCTCCAATAACCTTCTCTGACGCAATCAGGCCGGTCTGCTTGCCCGAGGAGGACATGAGCAAGTCTAAAAATTGTTTTAGTATTGGATTTGGAGCAACCGCTCCTGTGGGAGAAATTTCTAAAAAATTGATGCAAATCAAATCCAACCCCATGGATTATAAACTTTGCAGGTTTTTCCTTCGCTATATTGCTATGCTTAACCACACAGAAAATTTGATTTGTTCCGATGTGGAGCGAGGCCAAGGAACATGTTTTGGCGATTCAGGGGGCCCCATGAATTGTAAGGCCAATAGCAGATATTTTATCGTCGGCGTGACGTCTACCACGTTTGAGTGTGGGCAGACCGAGTTACCATCTGGCTTGGTTTCAGTGTATGCCTGGATAGAGTGGATTAAAACCACAATCAAATCCAATTCGTAACGAGTTACGGCAGTGGCGTCGCAAGGTTGGTTGTCACCCGGTGCGGCGCATCCTGGTTTCACCCCCTCCCCCCCCCCCAAAAAAAAGCATATATATATATATATATATATATATATATATATATATATATATATATATATATATATATATATATATATATATATATATATATATATATATACATACACATATATACATATATACATATATATATATATATATATATATATATATATATATATATATAGTGTGTGTATGTATGTGTCGGCCTATAATTTAAATATATGCCTCATACGTGTACATGTAATAGTAATGATGTTTATCTATAGTCTTTTAACAATATAGTTGGATTGTAGCATTGTTTTCTATATAGTTAGCACGTTTACATGGTGCCATTGTAACTCTCTTGTAATAATTGTCAATGTGTACTTAAAAGACTATTTAACTTAATGGAACTGGTAAAAAGGTATTTTACTTCTGTACATATTGCAATTTTTTGCCTTGGTGTCACCCCCCCTAAATGGTGTCACCGGTGCGGTCCGCACCCCCCGACCCGCCATCGCTACGCCTCTGAGTTACGGTAGAAACATTAAGCCTAATCTTTAAACCTTCTTTGCTTACAATTATATGCTTGAGATTTGTGACATACATTTTATAAATGAGTATTCATGCAATGCTCTAGACTCTACGCATGTTTTAAAGGACTATGTCACTTTGTTTTTCCCTTTTAAAATTATATATTGTTTCTCTATTTAAAGCAATAAAAATTAAACATTGTCTTCGTTTTCACGTATACTTTAGAGAGGTAATGAGTTGGAAAATGGGCTAATTCTAAACCGTTATTTACTACCTTTACATCATATAGTTAAAAATTATCGCAAATTTTACATTTCTTAAAAAAAATTTTTAATTTTTTTTAGTTCTGAAAAGTGATTTCTAACAATTATATAAGGGTATAAAATGTGTGTATGTGTTACTTTATTATGAGGTTTTTACTACCAATATCAGAGCACACATGAAAAATTCACGGTGAGATACCACTTGTCTAAATATGTGACAGAAAACACGCGATGCAGTTGAACTTTAATTTTTGTTTTTTCTCTTGCCGTCGACAGAATTAGTTTCTGTCCATTCCATGTTTCTTTCTTAAGTTCTTAATTTAGTGTTGGAAGAAATTCCCTCCCAACACAATTAAGTTTTACGCGTCAACTGGTTATGCGCCATTGAGGCAATTGACTTTGATTTCAGCCTGCTTTTCTTTTTGGATTTGCTTCCATAGCCTTTGTCCAACCGAGTTCAAACTACAACGTAACAGTTGTTTGATTTTGGAGTTGTCTGTCCCCAATTGTTGAGCCTCCTCTGCCCGAGGGGTTCGAATTCGGGATGTACCCATCTATTTTATAAGAGTTTTCAATGGTAAAAGTCGACCTTTAGCTTATTCTGATAATTGACATTGATTGGCTCTCACTTTGAAAATATCAGAAGGCCATTTGAAGTGATAACTTTGAAAGAAATCAATATATTTAGCTGTGTTGATGAGTGACTTACTACTTGTTAGGAGACTTTTAACTTCATTAGACCTACTTAATTAATGTAACGCTTAAGCCAATTAGCGCTAAAGCGCATTTTAAATACTTTAGAAAACACAATATTGGAGATAAAGCGATACATTTTTTTCTTCTATTCACTCAAGCTAAGAGGAATAGGTAGCAGAAATATTTTAAAACATGTATAAGCCTTTTGAGCAGTATTTATGATATATTGTTGGTAGTAATATTGATTTTCAAAGTTGTATTTTAATCACGTTAATTTTCTACATCTTTAGGAGCCCTACTTTTATAAGTATAGTCAAAAAACATCTGTATGCATATTATGCATTAACTTGTATTAGCAGTCATTTGCAGATAAATAAAAACGACAATTCTCACAAAAAGTTAATATCAAAACGAACATGTAAAACACACTTAAAACAGTCACAATAAGTAATAATAGGAATACCTTAAAAGTTTAAATATTTAATTTTAAAAAAAATCTGAATACACTTTTTAAAATAAATTTTAAAAATCTGTTTTTAAGGTCCTTGCATCATTTTCTGTTAAACTGTGAGTTTCCTCCCTGTAAGGTCCTTGCATCATTTTCTGTTAGACTGTGAGTTTCCTCCCTGTTTCTTGATAGTGCAGGTGAGTTTTCCGTTGGCCCATGTGCATGAGATATCTGGAAAAAAGTTTAAAAGATTATATTCCCGATGAAGGCATATATTTTGTATGGTTAGAAGATTACAATATACATAACTGCCTGTTATTTTATGCATATATTGATTAAATATATATATATATATATATATATATATATATATATATATATATATATATATATATATATATATATATATATATATATATATATAAATGCACAACTTGCACGGCCGCATACTAGGCTTAGGCTTTGGGATTACCTGCAAAACAAAAGAAAAAAAAAATCTTTAAATTACTATTATTATCAAATCAGCAAGCATACGGATTGCTACAGCCTCCTCGCAAATTCTGAATATACAAACCCATTAATATACAAACCCATTAATATACAAAGCAATTAATATAGTTTCATGTTATCAATATTGCATCTCAAATTCATTTGTTATTATATTTAATGAATGGTCCTTTTGGGTGTGTAATGGTGAAATATAAAATAAACGTAATTGAAAAGAAACACTTTAGAAAAATTAATTAATTGATTGTATTCTTGAATAGCAAACACTTGTATGTATTGAGTATTATATTATATGTTGCGTTTGTAAACAATAAAAACAGAATTATTACAACCTGTTAGTTGATCAGTATACATAGGAAACGTCAGAATGTCTAAACATCTATGGATAACAATTTCTAAAATAGGGCCGACTTACTATTCTCCATCTTTTGGATCTGGGTTCACCGAGTCCCCTATCAGAGGAAGATCCCAGTGGAACCCCATCTGAAATAATAAAATAATTAGAACATATGCATGTTATATTATCGTCCATGATGCTATAGAGAGATTATATGGATTGCTATAGAAAATGGATTAAAGGGATCGTCCATGTTGCTGTTGATAGAGAGATTAAAGGGATCGTCCATGTTGCTGTTGATAGAGAGATTAAAGGGATCGTCCATGTTGCTGTAGATAGAGAGACTAAAGGGATCGTCGAGAAATCCCGTTGTGGATCATCGATGCAGTGGCAGGGGTAGAAGTGACGTAGAAAACATCTTTAAGCACCAAAAATTATGTTTTAATGGATTTATTGAAAGACTCAAGTGAAAGGTACTAATGTTACCTGCCCTCTCCCACGCAGGACCTTTCTTGACAAGGCCGGCTCTTTCCGGGACACCCATCTGAAAGTAAAAGAAAAAAGAGAAAATACAAAAACATGTCGCTTGTCGGCGGCTTTTAAAATAAACCGGGAGTGATCTCCCCTAAACTTTCTCGAATATTCTTATATAAAATAACAGGGGATGGGAACTCGGGCTATAGACATGATTTTTAATCCATTTTGAATACTTAAAGTTTTAAAAATAGAATAAAATCTCGTAGACAAATTAATTGCACACCAAGTGAACGCCAAATAAAAAAGCGCATAATAGTGCGCAATATTATTATTACTTTTAAAATTTACATTAGTTTTTTGAGAAATCGGAAGTAGCGTAAAGTACTACTTCCAGTCAACGGAAATGACTCAAAATTTAATAGAAGGTAGAGAATTAGATCTTTTACTTACATGTGAAATTTCATTTATCTATCTGAAATAGTACTCAAGTTATAGGCTTTTGGGGTCGGCGTGGTCGAGTCGGTATAGCTCATGGTTGCTAAACCGTAAAATCTCGAGTTCGAACCCTCGGGCAGATGAGGCTCGTTAGCTGGGGACAGCCACTCTTCTAGGAGAGACAACTCCAAAATTAAACAACTGCTGCCTTGTAGTTTGTTCTTGGTTGGACAAAGGCTATGGAAGCAAATCCAAAAAGAAAAGCAGGCTGAAATCGGAGTCAATGGCCTCAATGGCGCATAACCAGTTGACACGTAACGCTTAATTGTGTCGGAGGCGTGGTCATAATTAAGAACGAAGAAGAAGAAAGAAGATAGGCTTTTGAAAAATTCAAAGTAGGAAAAGTACCACTTCCGGTTATCGGAAATCGCTCAAAAGTTGATACGGATCTACGATTTTGATTAAATACTTATATATGAAATTTCATCAACCTAGCTGTAACGGTACTCAAGTTATCGTGTTTACACACGGACAGACAGACAGACACACAGACAGACACACAGACATACGGACAAGATTGCAAAATTATGTTTTTCCGTATCAGTGAGGTGTGAAACGTCGAGATTTGTAAAAATCTCGATTTTTTTTTTTTGCACGATTACAAGACTTTCTCTATACTTCGTATATACGAGAAAGTAAAAAAAAAGGACTACCTGCTTACAGAGTTGTGGAGATGAAATGTCTTTCTGCTTACAGAGGTCTGGTAATGAAATGTCTTTCTGCTTACAGAGGATATGACATATCACCAAGCCAGTACACAGAACAGGACATATCCTTCCAATCCAGTACACAGAACAGGACATATCCTCCCAAGCCAGTACACAGAACAGGACATACCCCCCCCCCAAGCCAGTACACAGAACAGGACATATCCTTCCAATCCAGTACACAGAACAGGACATACCCCCCCCCCCCAAGCCAGTACACAGAACAGGACATATCCTCCCAAGCCAGTACACAGAACAGGACATACCCCCCCCCAAGCCAGTACACAGAACAGGACATACCCCCCCCCCCCAAGCCAGTACACAGAACAGGACATACCCCCCCCCCAAGCCAGTGCACAGAACAGGACATATCCCCCCCAAGCCAGTACACAGACAGGACATATCCCCCCCCCAAGCCAGTACACAGAACAGGACATACCCCCCCCAAGCCAGTACACAGAACAGGACATATCCCCCCCCAAGCCAGTACACAGAACAGGACATACCCCCCCCCAAGCCAGTACACAGAACAGGACATACCCCCCCCCCCAAGCCAGTACACAGAACAGGACATATCCCCCCCCCAAGCCAGTACACAGAACAGGACATATCCCCCCCCCCCAAGCCAGTACACAGAACAGGACATATCCCCCCCCCCCAAGCCAGTACACAGAACAGGACATATCCCCCCCCCCCAAGCCAGTACACAGAACAGGACATATCCCCCCAAACCAGTACACAGAACAGGACATACCCCCCCAAGCCAGTACACAGAACATGACCCATCCCCCCCAAGCCAGTACACAGAACAGGACCTATCCCCCCCCCCCAAGCCAGTACACAGAACAGGACCTATCCTTCCAAGCCAGTACACAGAACAGGACCTATCCCCCCCAAGCCAGTACACAGAACAGGACCTATCCCCCCCCCCCCCCAAGCCAGTACACGGAACAGGACATATCCCCCCCCCCCCAAGCCAGTACACAGAACAGGACATATCCTTCCAAGCCAGTACACTGAACAGGACATATCCTTCCAAGCCAGTACACAGAACAGGACCTATCCCCCCAAGCCAGTACACAGAACAGGACCTATCCCCCCCCCCCCAAGCCAGTACACAGAACAGGACATATCCCCCCAAGCCAATACACAAAACAGGACATATCCTTCCAAGCCAGTACACAGAACAGGACATATCCTTCCAAAACCAGTACACACGGCACGACATATCCCCCAAACTAGTACACAGAACAGGACATATCCCCAAAACAAGTACACACGGCAGGACATATCCCCCAAACCAGTACACACGGCAGGACATACCCCCCCCCCCACCCAATCCATTCTTGAATAGCAGGATGACCTTCCATGCGAAACAGTTGTCAGTAGACTTGTTAACCTGGGGTAGATGTCATGACTTTCTAGATAGTTTTTAAGACTTTAAAATCTTGAGTGAGTCCTTATTGAAAACCTTTTTGCAAGTACTGAAATTAGAGTCCGCAGAATTTTTGGTTTGGTTATTCAAAACTTGGAGCCAGGTGCAAAATAAATTATGTAATTTGATACTAGATTGTCTGATAAAAATTTCTTTTTCATAAGGCCTGTTTAATTATGAAGCGCTTTTTCAGCAGTGTTGATTTAATTTGCTCAAATAAATTTAATTCATGTAAGCAATAATTGCAAAGGTCATAAGAATATACCTTGACCTAAATTCATTAGGTCACATAAAGATAAAGAAGAAGGGATGGCGTGGCATAGCGGTAGAGTGGTAGACTACTAACCCGAAAGGCTCGAGTTCGTAGAGCGTCCCTGAGTCCACCCAGCTCTAATGGATAACTAATTCACATTAGGGAAAATAATGTGGTGGCTGGCGATAGTGCTGACGACACTATCCCTCCACATGCCGAGGTCAATGAAAAAGAAACTCTAGTTCATCTGCCCCGTGAAATAGGAGAAAGCGCAGACCATCTCGGGTAACACCCGTCACACTAAAAGGACAGATGAAAAAAAAAGTCGTTAGGTTAGGTTAGGTTTGCCTGTCGTCCCTACTGGGACATAGGCCGCTGACAAGAGCTTTCCAGGCGTCTCTGTCCTGGGCTAGTCTCTCCAACTGTCCCCAGGTCAGTGGCGTAGCGAGGTCGGGTGTCACCCGGTGCGGCACTTAATGTTGTCACCCCCCCCCCCCCCCCCAGAGGCGTTGCGACCCTTCTCGGGGACAAACTTTCAAGTTTTCGATTTGCACCCCCCTCACTCAAACTTTCGATTTGCACCCCCCTCAAGTTTTCTCTCTATATATTTTGCTATTTTTTTGCCTTGGTGTCACCCCCCTAAATGGTGTCACCCGGTGCGGTCCGCACCCCCCGCCCCCCCCCCCTCGCTACGCCCCTGCCCCAGGTGTATCCAATCTTCTTGGTGTCTTCTTCCAGGTCACGTCTCCAGGTCTTTCTTGGTCTGCCTCTCCTCCTCGTGCCTTGTGGATTCTAGGTGAGAGCCTGTTTTATAAAATTATTTATTTTAGTTACATCAATAAATGTGACATATCACTTCTCATCAGAATTGTGAGGCTGTAGGCAATTTTTTTTAAAGGCGAATTTTCACAAATCTCACAAATCTTGGCTTAAATGACCAAGTAACTTGATCATTGTTAAATTTCTTACCCAACTTGATACAAACAGGCGAATGGAGATGGCAACAGATAAAAAATATCAAATCGCTTGCACGAGTTGAGTTTGTAACTGAAAGTTGTAGCGGTTACCTCTCTCCTATTTAAAAAAAAAAATTAATTTGTGTGTTGTTGCGTGAAAATGTGCGTTCTTTAATAAACGGTTAAGGAATGCTGCCAGAATTTCTCCCAGGGATATCCCCTCCCCCCCCCCCCCCCCAACGAAATAGAAATTTTATACAAAATATATTCTTTGACCAGTCCCCCGTCCCGTCCCCCGTCGTCGTCCCCCCCCCCCCTCCCGTAAAATTTACTCCGCCTCCCGCCCCCGAAAGTGTCAAGTGTCCCCACCTCCCTGAGAAAAAAAGTCTGAAAGAGACACTGATTCCTACCAGACAATGTTAATCCGTATTTTTTCTTTAACTCTGACTATTGTTACGTGTAAGAACATTCGAGAAATTTTTTTTACTCTTTGTTTTATTCTCTTAACTTGACAACCAATGGCATATACAGGCGTTATTGCTGTTAGGAGTGCATGCCTTGGGACACTGCTGTCATCTCAGGCAATAAAATCTGTTATGGCATTTCGTCATAGACCGTGTACACACATACAGACACTACACACACACACATCCACTCAAACACATGTTTCAGTGTGTTTGTATGTTAGCCTTTATGTATTCATTTTTAATGTATAGAATAAATTTTCATATTCAGCCAAACTCAAAATCAGCAAGTCAATAGTTTTTTTTTTAATTATTCAGACATGACAATATGTTATCTGCATACATGCATACGATAATGATAGTCCAGAAGAATAAAACTGCATTCTTGTGTTAGGCCTATACATTTTTTTTTCAATGAAGTAACAAAAGGCTTTTTTGAGTATTCGCAAGAACGACAACTAGGTTTATGTTTACTTTAGTTACTGGTTTATTTGATTATCTACCCTGAAACTAAATATTATATCGGGTTTTGACCAAAAATGGTCCTTTCAGTTTGGGATTCGGCCACCCACTTGCGTTTCAGCATGCAGCGAATGTACAATGATAAAGAAATAACGCATTCCTAAACATTACTAGCCATTACTAATACTAACAATAAGTAACCCTTATTAACCATTACTAAACATTACTACCAATTTGTAACCATTACTAACAATTAATAACCATTTTTAACCATTGCTAACGAATACTAACTAGTATCAACTATTAATAAACATTACTAGCTTTTCATTAATCAATGATTAATAACTAATGATTACTAACTATTATCAACTTTTAATAAGCATTATTAATCATAACTTATCAGTCATTACTAGCCACTACTAATAATGACTTATAAGTCATTAGTAACCATTACTAATCCAATAGTCTCAAGTTCGCATCGCTCCGTTGAGTCCACTCAGCTTTAATGGGTACCTGACTCATGTCGGGGAAAGTAAAGAGGGCGAAGTGCACAGTGCTGGTCACTCTACCCCTTCATTAGTCGAGGATAGAGAAATAGGTGAACTCTACTTCTTCTACATCTTTATAAATTTGGTATAAAAGGATTTTTTAATTTTTTTTTTTTTTTTTTTTTTTTTTTTTTGCTTACAGCAATGTACTCCAAACTTCCACCAACATCCATATCAAATCTTGCATTGGGATTTCTCACCATGCCTTGCAATGGCCTGTTGATACAGTAGAAACGCTACTCACTACAAATACATCAGATTTTCTACCATAAAGAAAGAAATGATTAATCAATTCTGGAGCAATCTGAGTATGTTATACATCAAATACACATATAACCTACACATACGTAAGTACCTTGGACGTGTATCGTAATAACTTAACCATCTCAAACTTTTAAAATTAAATTTGTAAAATAGCAACGAGACCTTCAAAGTTTTGGAGCGTTTATCTACAAACTTGACCTATTTTAACGAGTTGCTTAATATTAAAAACAATGCTACTGCCATCTGTGGTTAGTTTAGTAAACTCTTAGTAGAAACGGCCTTGAACTGTGTTAAAGGTCAATCTCCCTCACTCGCCTGATGTTTAGACCAATCATCCTCATCTGAGCAGAAATCATGGTCCAGTTGAAACTTTCAGTATAGAAGGGAGAGAACTTTTAAAAATAATTTTTGTTCGAGAGTTGCGGTCCTTTACCAGAGTTGCGGTCCCTTGCTACTCAAAACAATTGACCGCTTTAGGGCCATCTAGAATTATTGTTGATTAGGAACTGCTGTTGTTTGTTTACTTCTTAATTAACTTAAAGTGCAAGAACCTTGGTAAGTTTGTAGTTTATTGTTAAAAGTATTGCAAATTTTTAAAGCAATACCCATACTTTATTTTTTAATAAAGTAATTTATTTTTATAAACACCATGAAAAAAATGTGAACGAAATTCTTTAAATTACATTAGGTTCGGAATGTAGTGATGAGTTTAAAGCAGTTTTGCTCATTGATTATTTTTTTATAATAAATAAATTACTACTATTGTTAATCTGTATCAGTCCTCACAAGCCGATGATGAAAACTGCAATACTAAAGCGAACACACAACTGACGCTATAAATTACGTGTCTGAAAAAAAAAATTAAAATAAATAAAATACAAACATGGCAAGTGTTCAATATATACCATGGGTCATTTTGTTCAATTAAAGCAGGGGTCGGCAACCTGCGGCTCGCGAGCCGCATGCGGCTCTTTTGGTATCAAGATGCGGCTCTCCAGCTCCTTGCACAAATACTAATAAGCTTAATAAAAAAAAAATATAATGGCTCTTTAAAACCAGGGAAACTTTGAAAATTGTAACTTTTGGCTCTTCCGCTTCAAAATGTTGCCGACCCCTGAATTAAAGAATTGTATTTAGAATTATCAAATCTCATAGAAATAGACTTCGTAATATGTTGATGTGGTTGCTATATGTCATCTTATCAGTAGTACGATTTGGAACCTTGTGTGTGTGTGTGTGTGTGTGTGTGTGTGTGTGTGTGTTTTATTCACATTTTATACATTGTAAGTACTTTTTCCTTTTTTTTTTAATTTCTTGTGCGTGTTGCCAGGCCCCGGGTGGGCCTTGCGCACAACTATGTCCAGTGTGTCTTCCAGACTTATTTCTCCGGGGGGCACTTGAAATTTTCGGGGGGGGGGGGGAGGGGCGGTCAACATTTTTCGGGGGGGGGGGGGGGCGGACACTAGTAAAAGTGTATGTTTACTATATAAAACCCCCCATCTCGTTCGGGGGCGGGGGGGGGGGGGGGGTAGAGATGCCTGTAAGAAACTCAGACTATGTCGGAAAAATACATCAAACGGCTATTCTTGCCTAAGTTTAGCTTGACAGGAGATGCGCCAAAAACTCTAGAGCTCTTCATAGAAGAGGGTTTTTCTTTAGCTACCCTCACAGCTGACGAACTAAAAAGAGAGCTATGTACGTTATGTAGCCTATCACCAGCTGAATGTGAAGGTCTGTATGTCACCATTAGATCAAAGGAACTATATGAGAAAATGCACCTAAAAGAATTTAACGGAGATTTGCCACCTTGGGTAACATCCAGATACAGAATGCAGTGAATATCAATAACCCACGCCGATAAATCTGGGCAAAGGGGCATGCTGAAATGGCTGCCTTCCAAGACAAGCGACGATGATATAATGGCGATTCTGAAATCTATAAGCGGTCAGGACTCAACACCAACATTTAAGAGAATAGACCAATCAAATGTGGTCCCATTCACCATATCACTGGAGAAAGAAGATGTGGAGAGTGTGCCACACTATATTATACTTACAAATGAGGCCAACAAAGAAAGCAGAGTCCTTATAATCCTCAATGGGAGGAGGGTGCAATGTTGCCACTGCAACACAGAGAGGCACCTGCCTAAAATGTGTGAGCATTTGCGGACTCGCGCTCTTGACGGCGTCCAGCTAGTAGATGGACAGTACAGGGCAATTGAGCCTTGGGATGCAAATGATAGAGAAGAAGTTAGGGAGCATCCAAGTAACAATAGAAATTTCTTTAAACATAGGGACAGTTACGATATTGACGGACAAAGACAAAATGAAATGCTTAGAGAAGCAAGGCGTAGAGAGGTAGAAGATGCCTTTGGAGTAGATGGACAAACTGAAACACATCATACTACTGCAGCATCACATCAACTTAACGAGAGCGTAACAGAAATTACAGTAGAGGCCGAAGCCATGGAGACAATAGCGACAAGAAATTCCATAGTAACAGGGTCTCAAAAAGATGGGAATCAAGAAAATTTGGAGGCAGTCGACGAAACAATAAAAGATATTCTTCAAGATAACACTAGTTCAGAAAACATAACATAAGCGCTAAAGGAAATTAAAATCTCACAAAGTATATCAGCAACAAAGCTATCAGTTCAAATAAAAAACAATTACCCACAGCAAAGCCATCTCAAAGGGTCGTGACTAGGGCCCAACGGGATAGCAAACCAGCGGCTGGAAAGTTTGGCGTTAAAAGACCACCACCATCCAGCCCTCCAGAAACAGATGTTCGAAAGAAAACCCCAAATAATTCATGCTAACTCTGGCAACATTGAACATCAGGGGGGCTAGGGACAAAACACGTTATATAAACAACATAATAAATAAACACAATATTGACATCTTACTTTTACAGGAAACTAACATTGGAACTACAGAAGAAGCAAATAAACTAGAAGCATACATCGGTATCAAAAACTCACTGCACAGTACTGGTTTCAACTGCAGAGGAACCAGTATACTTTGTACATCAGACAAACACAAAATTAAAAGTACATACACGGATAAAACAGGGCAGGATAGGATGCATCACATTGAATATTGACAAAACAGAAATAACAATCATCCATATATACGCCCCAACACATAGACAAGAACAAAAACATTTCTACCACACGCTTTATGAACTTATAAATACCAAATACAAAAACAAGACGATACTTTTAGCAGGTGACTTTAATATGGTCATTGACCATACAGACCTAATAGGACAGGAAAACGAAAAGGCTAAAACACGATAAAAAACAAATTAATACATTAAACAATATAATAAAAACGACAAGCTTAAAAGACACCTACAAGAATACACATCTAAGTTTCACTGAAACAACACACTACAGCAGAACACATCATAGCGCAGCTAGGCTAGACAGAATATACGCTCATGAAAGTACAACGGAAAACAAAGTAAAACACCTCGCTCAGACACTTACATTTACAGACCACAAAATAGTTATTGCTCAACTACAAACTGTAATACTAAAGCGAACATGCAAGGCAAACTGACGCTGTAAATTACATGTCTTAGGCGGAAAAAAATCAATTTAAAAAAAAATAACTAATACAAACTTGGCAAGGAAAATAGAGGATTGTCTGAGGACAAAAAAACTTTTTAAAAAAATAATAAATACATAAAAACGTTTATAATTACAAGCTTTTATAAATGCACTAAAGAGAAGAAAATAATACAATTAAAAAGAATTTAATTTTTCTCCAAATATCGTTCCCTATCTAACCCTACATTCTGACGTTGGTTACACAACATGACCACACTTCGTGTAGAGAAGTGTGTTCAGAATTGTGTTTTTAAAATGTATTTAAATGGTCTGTTTCTTTAAAGTAAGCCTTTGATGGGGCGCATATAATACACAAATAGGTAGGGTTGGTATATATTATATTGGGGAACAGGACATTTCCCCCAGTCAATTACCCCCCCCCCCAGGACATATCCCCCCGACATTACCCCCCCCCCCCCTGGAGGGGGGCTTGGGCTAGGGGCTTGGGCTAGGGCTATGGCTAGGGTTAGGGTTAGGGTTAGGGTTAGGCCTAGAGCTGGGGTTAGATCTAGGGCTAGGGTTAGGGTTAGGGTTAGGCTTAAAACAATGTCTAGCTTTGGTTTTGTTTTAAGTTTTAGGCTAAGGTGGATGCTTAGGTTTTGGTCTTTTTATTCAGGTTAGGATTAAAGTAGTATATAGGTATAGAATTCTAGTTAGAGTTAGGATTCAAGCTTGAGAGGGGGGGGGGGGGTAATTCCCCGGGGGGTAATTGACAGGGGGTAATTGCTCCGTGAGGGTAAATACGGTGGGGAAACGTCCGGGGGTAATTTCCGGGGGGGGGGGGGGGTAATGTCCTGTAGCCATTATATTGATGGGTGGTGGGTTAGTGCAATGTTTTTATGGCGGAAGTATTGTAATCGTGCAAAATAATCAAAATCGGGATTTTCACACATCTCGACGTTTTACACCTGAGTCAGAAAAGCATAGTTTTTCAATTTTTCCGTATGTCTCAGAAATGTTCTGTGTGTATGTGTGTGTATATGTGTGTATGTGTGTGTATATATTTCTGTGAACACGATAACTTGAAGTACCGTTTCAGCTAGGTTGATGAAATTTTGTATATATGTATCAAATCAAATTTGTAGTTTTGTATCAACTTTTCAGCGATTTCCGGTAACCGAAAGTGGAACTTTTTCTACTTTCAATTTTTCAAAAGCCTATACTTGAGTACCATTTCTGAAAGAAAAATGAAATTTCACAAGTAAGTAAAAGATCTAATTCTCTGCCTTCTTTCAAATGTTGAGTAATTTCCGTTGACCGGAAGTAGTAAAGTAAGTAAGTAAAGTTTCCCTGTCAAACCTGACGGTCTAATTGGCAGGTGAAGTAGAGTTCACTTGTTTCTGTGACCTCGGCATATGAAGGGATAGTGTGGTCAACACTATGCCCAGCCGCATTTACTTACCCTAACGGAAGTAGTAGCAGTGGCGTAGCGAGGTCGGGTGTCACACGGTGCGGCACTTAATGGTGTCACCCCCCCAGAGGCTTAGCGACCCTTCCCGGTGACAAACTTTCAAATTTTCGATTTGCAACCCCCCCCCCCCTCAAACTTTCGATTTGTACCTCCCCCACCCCCTCAAACTTTCGATTTGCACCCCCCCCTTAAACTTTCGATTTGCACCCCACCCCCTCAATTTTTTCTCCATAAATTTTGCTATTTTTGCCTTGGTGTCACCCCCCTAAATGGTGTCACCCGGTGCGGTCCGCATCCCCCGCCCCCCCCCCCCCCCTCGCTACGCCCCTGAGTAGTAGTTAACCCTAATTCCGATTTCTCAAAAAAAACGAATAGGAATTTATTAATTACTATTATACAGATACTGCGCAATTCTTTTTTTCTACGAGATTCTATTCTATTTTTAAAAGTTTAAGTAATTAAAAATCATATCTATATCCCGAGTTGCAGTGGCGTAGGCAGGGAGGGGGGGTAGGAGGGGGTTAGAACCTGGACCCCTCTGTAATTTTTTTTTACTATCATAATACCACTGTTACTTCTTTAAATCTATTTCTGAATCAGTATATATGTATAATTGTATATGTATGTTTAGAACCGTCATCTAAAAACTGACGCTATGTTCACTCTGAGTTGGTTTCCCCCCCCCCCCCCCCCACTCCACTACTTCACCACCTAAAACGGGACACAACATTAATGTCACACCTAGGTAGGATAATTGACCTAAAGTGACCGGACAGCGGTGGATGAAGTTGACCCCCCCCCCCCCTCCCAACCCACCCCAAACTGATCTGTTAAGTACATTTGGGAAAACACGTAATGAGGTACCAAAGTACCATGCCGCCAGAATCATAGCTTTTGAAACAGGTAAAACTCTGTAAATATTGTTTTTGCAGTTACCAGTAAAGAGGTGTGTGATCAATACAGTGATCTAACCCATACCTTATCATTATGTTAAAAAATGTATCTTTAAAGAACACAAAAAACAGTACCTATTTGAAAAACATGTATCTGTATTGTAAGACCAATGTCATAGTTACATGTCGGTTATTATTTAAAATGTTCCACCTATAAGATTTAGCTTCAATATAAAAGTAGAAAAGCGTGGTTTTATACCAAATCTAATTTAAAACACTTACATTATGCTGTAAGATTTTAGCATTTATGATAACAATATATTTAATTCTGATTTCAGACAACATATTTTTGTAACAACAAATAAAGTTAAGTTTTTATACTACATACTAAAGTAATTATTGATCTTTTTTTACATTTACAATTAAATATAGAAATATGCATATTTATATTAAGAGAGTGATTATTACCCCTAATTCGTTTGTCTTAATATTCTAGGAATCATTATATCAAATTATTTTTTTACAAGGATTACAAAACAGATTGTGTGCGTTCATTGTTTTTGGTTGTATTGTGTGTATATTTTGTTTGGGTTTTTTTTTGTTTAGAGTGATACATTGTTTTGTTTTGTCGGCCTACATTGTGTGTTTTTTCTTATATCTTCAGAGTACTACTTTCAATTTATTTTACATCATATCGATATATATATATATATATATATATATATATATATATATATATATATATATATATATATATATATATATATATATATATATATATGTTATGATGGAATAAATTTGAACCCCCCACCCCCACCATGAGACGATCCCGGCTACGCCACTGATTCTTTCTTTTTATTTTACAACGGTATTAGAATTTTTTAAGATTCCTAACAATGAAACATGTAACAGTAACATGCTAGATAAATACGTTTTTAAGGTTGGTGTGTCTTTCCTACCGAACTACAGATACAACAAGAATACTGATTCGAAAGTTTGTTCGTAAGGTTAGCTAAATATTTTCCTTTCTTATATATTTAATTAGACTTTAAAAACTCTTAGTTGTTACCAATTCATTTTTCTTTTTATTGATTGTAAACATTGAAAAGGAAATCGTCATGTTATGTGCCATATTATGTAATGTGACACATGTAAGCAGCAATCGCGCAGGTCATGTTTGGCTAGGTGACACATGTAAGCAAACACCCCACACCCCACAGGTGACCCATGTAAGCAAACACCCCACAGGTGACACATGTAAGCAAACACCCCACATGTGACCCATGTAAGCAAACACCTCACATTTGACCCATGTAAGCAAACACCCCACATTTGACCCATGTAAGCAAACACCCCACAAGTGACACGTGTTATCAAACACCCCACATTTGACCCATGTAAGCAAACACCCCACAAGTGACACGTGTTATCAAACACCCCACATTTGACCCATGTAAGCAAACACCCCACAGGTGACACATGTGAGCAAACACCCCACAGGTGACACATGTAAGCAAACACCCCACATGTGACCCATGTAAGCAAACACCCCACATGTGACCCATGTAAGCAAACACCCCACAGGTGACACATGTAAGCAAACACCCCACAGATGACCCATGTAAGCAAACACCCCACAGGTGACCCATGTAAGCAAACACCCCCACAGATGAAACATGTAAGCAAACACCCCACAGATGATCCATGTAAGCAAACACCCCACAGGTGACACATGTAAGCAAACACCCCACAGATGACCCATGTAAGCAAACACCCCACAGGTCATGTCGGCAACTGAGGTCGCACACCCTGGCAAGGTACAGCTGAGTGACCCCTCAGACTTCCGGCCTGATTACAAAGATGCCACCGCCTACAGAGACTTCCGCTACGAGAACGTGGCTCCAGGGATCCACAAGACGTATGACGACATGCACACATACCAGACGGTGGCCTATGTCCAGGTAAGTGACGTCACATCCACACGAACATACGTCAGACAGTGGCATGTGTCCAGGTAAGTGACGTCACACCCACACGGACATACGCCATACAGTGGCATATGTCCAGGTAAGTGACGTCACATCCACACGAACATACGTCAGACAGTGGCATGTGTCCAGGTAAGTGACGTCACAGTCACACGGACATACCAGACGGTGGCCTATGTCCAGGTAAGTGACGTCACAGTCACACTGACATACGTCAGACAGTGGCATGTGTCCAGGTAAGTGACGTCACAGTCACACGGAAATACCAGACGATGGCCTATGTCCAGGTAAGTGACGTCACAGTCACACGGACATATCAGACGGTGGCCTATGTCCAGGTAAGTGACGTCACAGCCACACGGACATACGTCAGACAGTGGCCTATGTCCAGGTAAGTGACGTCACAAACACACCAGATGGTGTCGTACGTGCAGGTGACGTCATACACAAACCCTCCCCAGACGGTTGCATAAGTCCAGGTGAGGCATTAAAAAGTGACGTAACGCACAAACTAGAGCGAGATTAAATTGTGTACAGGGAAAGATTTCAAATTTAGATGACCTCACATACATAATAGCTTGTACTTTATTTCTTAGTGAGACAGACATTGGTTGATCTTGTTTTTAGACGGACATTTAGTTGATCTTGATTCAAGACGGACATTTGCTGACCTTGATCTGAGAAGGACATTTGGCTGAAGTGTATTCAAGACGCACATTACCTGACCTTGATTCAAGACATTTGCTAACCTTGATTTAAGACGGACATTAATTGACTTTGATTTGAATGGTGACGTCATCAGGACAGGATGGCCCATTGGCTCAAGTTCGACCACGCGGAGATGAGCATCATGGAGGTTCTCGACAAGCTCAACGACCTTGTGGACGCGAGTGACCCTGACATTGACCTCCCCAACTCGTACCACGCCTACCAGACGGCCGAGGGCATCAGGAAACATCATCCGGACAAGCCCTGGTTCCAGGTGGGTGGTTGTCGCGTGTTGTTTGATGGAGTGTCTTTAAGCTCTGTGTCTGTAAGGGTGTGGTGGTCTCATACCTTCCACCTCGCCCCTCCTCTCATTCCGAAAGCGAATACTGGCCAATCATGCTATACTAAAATAATCAAACATGTTCCTTCTTTGTTTCATTATGTCTTTTAAGACATTGCATGGCTCCTTTTTCGCCTCATTTGAAATGGATGCAGTGGCGTAGGCAGGGGGGTTAGGGGGGTCATAACCCCCCCATAGACCCCTCGGTATATATATAAAGTATGAGGGGGGTGCAAATCGAAAGTTTGAGGGGGTGCACATCGAAAGTTTGTCCCCGGGTAAAAAGTTGACGCCCCCCCCCCCCCCCCATGAGACGATCCTGGCTACGCTACTGAATGGATGTGTACAGAGAATAGAAATCGTCATGCTGCGTACCAGGGTATTAAAGGGATTATACCCACACATGTGTAGCTGCCTCTACACACCGCCATCCTTTACAGAAACACACACACAAATATTCCATTATTAAATTGATTGAGTATTAACATTTTTACTTTCTCGTATATACGAAGTATAGAGAAAGTATTGTAATCGTGCACAAAAATCACTTGAAATTTTAACTATTTTCACCGTATTATACCTCAGTCCTTCATCACATCCGAAGTATAGAGGACTTATTTTAATCGGGCAAAAATTATCAATCCAGATTTATCAAAATTAAGAGGTTTTATGCGTAATGCAGTCTGAAAATCTGGGCTTTGCAATTCTGTCCGTATGTCTGTGTGTGTGTCTGTGTGTGTGTCCGTGTGTAAACACGATAACTTGAGTACCGTTACAGCTAGGTTGATGAAATTTCATATATAAGTATTTTATCAAAATCGTAGATCCGTATCAACTTTTGAGCGATTTCCGATAACCGAAAGTGGTACTTTTTGTACTTTGAATTTTTTAAAAGCCTATAACTTGTGTACTATTTCAGATACGTAAATGAAATTTCACATGTAAGTAAAAGATCTAATTCTCTACCTTCTGTTAAATTTTGAGTAATTTCCATTGACCGGAAGTAGTAATTTACGCTACTTCTAATTTCTCAAAAAACTAATGTAAATTTTTAAAGTACTAATAATATTGCGCACTATTATGCACTTTTTTTAATTTGGTGTGCAATTCTTTTGTCTACGAGATTTTATTCTATTTTTAAAACTTTAAGTATTTAAAATGGATTAAAAATCATGTCTATAGCCCGAGTTCCCATCCCCTGTTGTTTTATATAAGAATGTTCGAGAAAGTTTAGGGGAGATCACTCCCGGTTTATTTAATTAAGTGGGGCGGAGGGACGTTAACTCATAATCATAAAATTAACACGTGGCTTTTAAAAGATGTGTTTATTTTTGCACAAGTAGGCCTGTCTTTTACCAATCACCACTAATTATTGAAAATAAATTATTATAAATTATTATTCATTTACGCCGCTGTACATCAGCTGTGTTTTAAGGCATCCTTTTTTACTTTCTCGTATATACGAAGTATAGAGAAAGTTTTGTAATCGTGCAAAAAAAAAAATCGAGATTTTTACAAATCTCGACGTTTTACACCTCACTGATACGGAAAAACATAATTTTGCAATCTTGTCCGTATGTCTGTGTGTCTGTCTGTCTGTCTGTCTGTCTGTGTGTGTGTGTGTGTGTCCGTGTGTAAACACGATAACTTGAGTACCGTTACAGCTAGATTGATGAAATTTCATATATAAGTATTTTATCAAAATCGTAGATCCGTATCAACTTTTGAGCGATTTCCGATAACCGAAAGTGGTACTTTTCCTACTTTGAATTTTTCAAAAGCCTATAACTAGAGTACTATTTCAGATAGATAAATGAAATTTCACATGTAAGTAAAAGATCTAATTCTCTACCTTTTATTAAATTTTGAGTAATTTCCGTTGACCGGAAGTAGTAATTTACGCTACTTCCGATTTCTCAAAAAACTAATGTACATTTTTTAAAGTGCTAATAATATTGCGCACTATTATACACTTTTTTATTTGGCGTTCACTTAGTGTGCAATTAATTTGTCTACCAAATTTTATTCTATTTTTAAAACTTTAAGTATTTAAAATGGATTAAAAATCATGTCTATAGACCGAGTTCCTATCCCCTGTTATTTTATATAAGAAATTCGAGAAAGTTTAGGGGAGATCACTCCCGGTTTATTTTAAAGGTATTCATACACAGGTATGCATTTATGCCCGTATACAAGCATCGAAAGTTACACATACAGATATGCCTACCATGATACATCCAGCCATATAACCTCTGTATATTGAAACGGTGAAAATTATGTCATTTTTGTTTGCAAGGCTGCTTTATCTCGCTTTGACAGTGGTTCAAGTGAATTGCGAGTATATTAAGAGGGTAGTTATCTAAAGCTTATTTTCTTATAATTTCAAACAACAGTTGACGAATAGTTGGATTGTTAGACTGCTGGGCGAAGTTTTAATTTTGATATCCTTTAGACGGGTATTTTAAACTGCCAGCTGATTTATCGAAAACGTTACAATTATATATCGAATTGCGTTGAATGTTTACGTGTTCTTTTGTATGTGTGGTTGGGTGCAACTGTATGTATGGTTGGGGTGCACATAATTTGCCACTTGTGCGTGTGGTTGAGGTGAGAATCCGCCAAATCAGTAGAACGCCCTTAAGTCCATCCAGCTCATGTTAGGGAAAGTAAAGGCAGCTGGGCAAAGTGATGACCACACTATCCCTCCATATGCCGAAGTCAAGAAACAGATAAACTCTACTTCACCTGCCCAAGGGATCGCTATGTCTAAAGAGGACTTTTTACTTTTCTTTTTTTTTTACCCGTTGAATGTACTTGTATATTGCACACATGTTCATACGGGCTGACGGACTCTACTCCACCTACAATATAAACCTCCCGATAGAGGATCTTTAGTTTACCCCGCCTGTAAGTAGAGTTTACATTGCTATATCTCCCCGTGTCTACAGTAAACAGCGCTAGGCTGCAACCCGTAAGTCTCGAGTTCAAATCCGGGTCCAAGTCAATAGGAGGTCCCTGAGTCCACCCAGCTCTGATGGGTTCCTAACTCATGTAGGGAAAGTAAAGGCAAAGTGCTGAACACACCTTCCGTTCATATCCCGAGGTCAAGAAACATAAAAAATCTTCCCAATTCATCGGTAGGAGATCAAGAAACATATAAACTCTACTTCACCTGCCCAATGGATCACTAGGTCTAAAGAAGAATCTTTACTTTGTCTCCAGCTGACAGGCCTGATCCATGACATCGGTAAAATTATGGCCCTGTGGGGGGAGCCGCAGTGGTCGACAGTGGGGGACACCTTCGTCGTGGGCTGCCAGTTCGAGGACAGCATCGTCTTCTCGGACTCAACATTCGGGTGAGTTGTTCGTTGGTTCAACATTCGGGTGAGTTGTTCGTTCGTTCAACGTTCGGGTGAGTTGTTCGTTTGTTCAACATTCGGTTAATTTGTTCGTTGGTTCAACATTCGGGTGAGTTGTTCGTTGGTTCAACATTCGGGTGAGTTGTTCGTTTGTTCAACATTCGGGTGAGTTGTTCGTTGGTTCAACATTCGGGTGAGTTGTTCGTTTGCTGGTTGTTTTGTTGGTTTTAAATGTTGAATTCATCGGCGTAAGAGAATTTTTCTTTAAAACAATAATCCCACCCAGAGGCGTAGCGACCCTTCCCGGCGCCCGGGGACAAACTTTAAATTTATAAATTTCAATTTATTTTTATAATGCAAAACTGCAGCTAAAACTAAAATGAGCTTTTAAATTTTTTTCCAACCCATTTTGGCGCCCCTTAGGGTCGGCGCCCGGAGACATTTGTAACCCCCCCCCCCCGCCCCTCCCCCTCGCTACGCATCTGATCCCACCCCACCACCATGACAAATTTCCACATAAGCCACTGGTTGGAACTGATTTACTTATTTTTTAAAGCTTTCTTTACAAATAGCTTAAGCCCCTTAGAATAGTGAATTTGTCAGTTACTCCGGGCAGATGAGGCTCGTTAGCTGGTGACCGCCACTCTTCTAGGAGAGACAACTCCAAAATCAAACAACTGCTGCCTGGTAGTTTGTTCTTGGTTGGACAAAGGAAAAGCTATGGAAGCAAAAAGCAAATGCAAAAACAGAAGCAGGCTGAAATCGGCCCATAACAAGTTAACATATAATACTTGTGTTGGTGGGAAAGATAGTTAGGGATGGATTTGGTTAGAAGACTATTAGTGAATAGATAGTAGATGTGTTTTTGGCACGAACAATTTTAAAAATCACGAAGTCGTCAAAACCAAATGTAGTTTGTGTTGTTTATGTTTCTTGAAGTCGACTTTTACAATGCTATAAGTATAACTAATCACAATGAAATCACAGTATGAGATCTTCAAAGTAATCGAGGGTCGTTCATAAATGACGCTTGGATGCCGTGGTGGTTAAGAAGGATTAAAAATGTTTAAATTTTTTTTAACAAGTCAATTCAAGTTAAATCGTTATTAGGTTTTAGGGAGTATCCTTTAAGAATTTTACAAAATTAAGGAATTTTGTGACCAGTGTTTCTTCCAGACTTTTTTCTCCGGGGGGGGGGGAGCTTGAAATTTTCGGGCTAAGCCCCCCCCCCCCCCCCGAAGAGATGCCTGGCTGAAAGAAACTCTGTTTGTGACGACATGTAGCGATTAAAGGGGCATATAACATTGCATTGAAGCTTTTTTTTTAATAATTAAAAAGCATGCATTTTTAAAATAATTAAAAAGCATTCATTATTTCTTTAACCTATATTTTACCTAGTGTTGTCTAAAAAGCGGTAACCCCTGACCTTCACGTTCTAAAAATGTCCTACCGTCCTCAGCAAGAACCCAGACGGGTCGGACCCTCGGTACAACACCAAGTACGGCATGTACCAGCCTAACTGTGGCCTGGAGAACGTGCTCATGTCCTGGGGACACGATGAGTACCTGTACAGGGTGCTGAGGGTGAGTGCGGTCTGACAAGGATAGGACATTAACCCCTGGCAACTACTCCCCCCCCCTCGGACAAATGCGGAACATCCTCCAGTTAACTACACCCCCCTTCGTCTAACTGATAGCAAGATATAAACCACTGTCAATTACCTCACCCCCCCCCCTCGAACAAATGCAGGACCCCCCCCCCCACAAATGATAGCAGGATATTATCCCCGATCAACTACCCCCTCCTCAAACATTAAGGTCGTCCCCCCCCCCCCCCCCCCAAATTAACTACACCTCCCCCACTTCGTTCAAATAATAGCATGAAATTATCCCCTGTCAGCTACTCAATTACCCCTCCCCCATCCATGAAACAAATGCAGGACATTATATTATTCTCCCCCTCTCCCAGTTAACTGCCCCCCCCCCGCCCAAGTGATAGCAGGACATTAAAAGAAGGCAAACAGTCGGGAGTAAGTGTACACTGAAAACATCGTATGTATGTGTACTGCTAGACACAAATTGTATGCACTACCAAATGTAAAAACAATACATAACAGACGTGATAAAACAGAATTCCCTTCCCCCCTCATCTGTTTTATCCATACCATCTTCGAGCAGTCCCTCCGCAACCCCCAACCCTCCCCACCACCCCTAACATTTTTTTCATCACTTTTATAAGAACGCCTAAAAATACAACTACGTCACAAAACGTTTTTTTTTAAGATGTGAACTATTCCCAAATACTCGTCATCATGACGTTTCTATAGATAAGACTAAAGATAGGCTATCGGTTTTTAAAGAAAATGTAAGTCGATAAATATAATGTGTTCTATTTAGCTAAAGTCTTCGTCACGCTCATATATTTAAGAAAAAACTCTCTTGTATGTTGCGCAATATATGAATAAAATTGGCATAAAACAAATAATGAATTAAAAAGATTTTTTTTAAGCGCAAGATTGGTTACAAACTAATATACAAATACATGATGCCTTTTACGTAAAAATTAGATGAAAATAATAACTAAGTTATCTCGGTATTTCGCTATCTGAACTGGATAATAAAAAAAATTTAATAGTCAATTTTACGATTTTTCGTCACCCCTAAATAGATCACCCGGAGCGGACAGCCCCCCCCCCCCTTGTGACGCCACTAGCTATAACAATATGAGAAGCTGTGATTTTAGTTGTTCTAGAGCCAATGTACACAAGCTTCCATTAGTCCTGACGGCTAACGCCCTACCGACTTGACTAAACAGCATTCTTCCAGACATCTCTTCGGGGAGCACAGTCCCCTAACACATCTACCGCCCCCCCCCCCCCCCAACGAAATATAATTTATATATAATATATATATTAACCAGTGTCCGCGCAGTACCCCCTACCACACATTTAAATCCGCCCCCCCCCCCCCAGAAAATTTCAACCCCTCCCCCAACCCACGAAAAAAATGTCTGAAAGAAACCCTACAAAACAGCGAGAAAGTTAACCACCAAGAGAAGATTCCCTCCAACTGTATTACCACTAGCCACGTACATTAAGACGTCGTGAATGGTTGAAGAAAACAAAGGCTGACCCGTTTATCTTATCTCAAATGTTTGACCACGAGTGAGGTGTAATGGTAAACATCTGGAACCCCCCCCCCCCCTCGCTTGCTCGCTAATCTACACTCATCCTCTTATCCCCCCCCCCCCCTTAACATAAGATGTACGATTGTGTATATTCTTGATATAATGCCATCACCAAATTAGAGGGCAGCTTTAACCCTTTCTTAGGAGCCTGTTAAAATGAAATCAATCAAGACTAACCTCTTCGCGTCAATTGATTTTGGGTTCAATTTTTTATCGACAGGGGATAATGTCCTTCTGCACTATTTTGGCGGGGTAATTGACAGGGGATAATGTCCTGCTATCATCTAGGGGGGGTGGGGAGTTGACAGGGGGGGGGGGGGAATGTCATGCATTTGTTTTATGGATAGGGGAGGGTTGTTGAAAGGGTTTAAGTATGTGGTCTGATTATCCTAAATGGTACCATAGCTTTATTGGCCAGGTATCTCAACCATTGTGCAGGCCAAAATCGTTAGATACGCAGCCTAACGTGATCAAGATTTGAAACTGTGTTTATTTATATTATTAGTTACTATTGAGCAGAGGCGTAGCGACCCTTCCCGGCGCCCGGGGTCAACTTTCGATTTGCACCCCGCCCCCTCGAACTTTTCATTTGCACCCCACCCCCCCTCAAACTTTCAATTTGGCGCCCCCCCCCCTGAGGTCGGCGCCCGGGAACATATGTCCCCCCGCCCCCCCCCTCGCTACGCCTCGGCTATTGAGTATTATTAACAGGGACGGCGTTTGCTAGCCGATAGGTCTCAAGTTCGGATCCCGGTTTGGATTCGTGACTGCAGAATAGCCGTGATCTCTGATGGGTACCTGACTCACGTTAGGGAAATAAAATGTGCATTATCCCTTCACAAAGTCATTGAAACAGATGAACTCTACTCCATCTGCGCCATGTGTCTTGGGCATGATAATTATTAACATACCAATTTTTAAATTCTTATGGGGAAAAAAATTTCTTCTTTAACTTTCCCAATCTTAGAGCAGATGTATTTTCCCATCTACACTTCTGACAAGTTTTAGAATAAAAACATTTTGTGTCTAATCTTACACACACAAATTTCATGTGTTTGTTACTTGTGTAGTTTATACTTTATACTGCCAGTATATCAAAACATCTATCTAAAAATTCTTGTTCTCTGGCTAAACTTTTACCTTATGTGATTTGCATAGGCAGGTGATGTTAAAATTCTCCCCCCCCCCCCCCCCCCCCCAACTTCAAATTTCATTAAGTTAAAACTATTGACATATTGCCTTCTTCTGGCTCAACATTCTGGACATCATAAAACTAAATTGGTACATTCATAAAATTGTTATTGAATTGAATATACATATGAATATTTGCATGGGGGGGGGGGGGAGGAGGAAAGGAAGCTCATTCCCCTCCCCCCATAACAAATCCTGGCTACACAGTGGCATAGGCAAGGGGACGGGGGGGTTATAACCTCTTCCATGGGCTCACACCCCTATATATATATATATATATATATATATATGATTTTATACATACGGAAAAATATTTGAATCCCTCCCATGCACTCACTCCTATATATATATATATATATATATATATATATATGTATAAATTTATATATATATATGTACATATATATATATGTATATATATATATATATAAATATATATGTGTGTATATATATATATATATACATACATATATATATACATATATGATTTTATACATATGGAAAAATATTTGAACCCCTCCCATGACCAATTCCTGGCTACGCCACTGTGGCTACCTACTGCTTTAAGGCTGCTTCACATCTTCACTTCAGGCCAACAAACACAGTTTACCAGAAGAAGCGCTGTACATGATCAGATTCCACTCCTTCTACCCCTACCACTCGTGCGGCGCCTACCAACACTTAACCAACGAGAAGGACCACAAAATGTTCCCCTGGATCAAGGAGTTCAACAAGTTTGACCTCTACACTAAAACCGACAAAGTGCCTGATGTGGATGCCTTGAAGCCTTACTACCAGTCACTCATTGATGAGTACCTACCAGCTAAAATTAAATGGTAAAATAAACAATTGTGATTAGGGCATCTTAGATTAAAATAAATGAAATAAAAGCACACTACACCATATACTTTTCTTTTTGGTTTAAACATTTAGATATACATGTATTTTTATATTGTGTAAATATATATATATATTTATATTGTGTAAATATATATATATATTTATATTGTGTAAATATATATCTATATATTTATTTGTATATTGTGTAATATATATATATATATATATTTGTATATTGTGTAATATATATATATATTTATATATATATATATATATATATATATATATATATATATATATATATATATGCACAGCCTTATTTCCTAAGGGACTGAAAATAGTAAGGGTTAATTTAAATACTACATACATAAAGCAACCAAAAATGTTTTGCTTGGAGGTTTGGGTACAAGTTCTTATTATCCTTTTAGTAAAAATGAATTAGGTTTCTAATAGTACAAATTACTGTGTGAATTAAAGAGTAATTCAGAAATCTTGAGTCAACCTGATAGTGACCCATCCCCCTCCCCTCTAAATCATGATACTGTATAAAGTAAGGTGATATTTAAGAATTAAAACATAGACAACACATTTCTTAAAATTGATTTATTCCATTACAAAACAGCAAAGTGAATAATGGAGTACACTTTCAAAGGGTGCTAATCTTTTCTTGGTTGAGTGGTTGTAATAAAGGAGTTACCCCCCATTTTGTAGCTAATTCTTAATTTGGAATTGTGTCCAAGCAAAGAAAAAGTTTTCATTCAATGTCATTAGAAGTATGATTGTAAGCTACAAAAATCAACATAAGTGCATTCTCAAAACTAGTTTGAATGGACTTGGTACCTTTGCTAATGTTTTCAACTGGACTAATAGGTGTTTTACTTTCAATGACTAGTCAAACAGAATAACACTTCCATTTGATGTGTGCTATGGTTAGTCTCAAATTTAAGAAAGCTAATCAATAAAAGCATTTTAAATATTTAACTTAAATAATTGACATTCTCAGTGTCATTTGTTTTCTTATAATAATCACTGCCTAAAAAAAATAATTAAAAACTGTTTTGCAAGCTGAAACATTGTTCAGTACTGTTTAAAGAATCAATATACCACAGATAAGGATTTAAAAAAATATCACTTGAAAAGCAGTGGAAGAATTATAGATAAGATCACAACAAAAATTATAGGTTTCTTTTTAAAACAATGTACAGAGTTCAGTCTGGTGATAGAATAAAATATAACTGGACTAAACTAACAGGATTCCTTAAAAACTATGTTCCAGATTATAATTATTCCTGCACTAAAACTAAAAAGCAATCATTTAAAAATGTTACATTTTTAACTATTTTTACGCTAAAACTAATCAAACTCCTTAAAAATATACTTTAGATTTCAACTTTTTATAGTACGGAACAACACGATAGTTTTAAAACTCTAATAAATTTTGAAAAGCAATACAATAAAAAAAAACTCTCTTCTGAATAGTATAAACATAAACCCAAACCATGATGAATAAAGTAAATAAACTGATGGAAAGAAAACTATATAAGCAAATAAATCTAGCTAAGTTAGAATAAAATTAAACATGAAAAGAGAAAATATAAAATGCAAAAGAACCAAGCTGCTTTTGAAGTTAATTTAGTTAAAACAAAAAAAAAATATATACAAATACAACTCAACAGAAAGTCAGATGCAGTGGACAGCTTTATTGCTTCCGGTAATAAAACAGGATTGAATTTTTTTTTTTTCATAAATTTAGAGAAGTATTTGTTAGACAATGTGTGTAGTAGCAAGTCCATCAGATGCCCGTGTGTGATGGTGCGCCACTTCTAATAGCTCAGCTGTCTTGAGCTGCTGTGATGTGTACAGGAAAATGTGAAGAAAGAAAACCAGAATATGCATGCACATGATCCCTTCAAATTCACAACTTTTTTTAAAAATTATTTAATTATTTGCATTTTATACACACGCACAAATGATTTCTGATATGAACATCTCAACAAATATAAGTTACTACTTCTAATTCTAACCCTTGTATCCTGCAAACTGATGTTTATAGACTGTTTTATATTGTTATATAGTTTAAATAAGCACTGGATATTCCTAAGATTACATGTAAAAACTTTTTTTTTCTTAAAGAAATTTTGAATATTTCAATAAAAAATTAAAACAATGGTTTAAAAAGCCAAACTGGCACTCTCTCTGTAAAAACTAGGTATCCTCACAACATGTTGCAGGAAATTAAAACATGAATACATACGATGCCAGCAATAGGAAATAAAAGAAGCAAAAAACATATAAATTACTCAAAACAGCATTTTTTTAAAAATATTCCAAAATAAAGTCTTAATCTGGTAGTCTGCTAAGATGAAAAAAAATATATATACCAATACTGAACACTTTGCCATTTTTTCTTAAACTTTTTAAAAATCACTTGTAACAATTTTTTAAAAGCTATTAATTTAAAAGCCAAACTTGAGTTGAATTTCTTGATTATGAAAATATAGCTTTAAACATGTAATGTATTTGTGCAAGCAATGATTTAATATTGTAATTAACAAAGATATATTTAAAAAGAATATAAATCAAGACTGGCTAATTATAATATAACAGACTTAATATTTCATGTTGAACCTTTTCTGTACTAATAGGAAATATATACTATTAGTTTTGAATAATTTACTGCAAAAAGAAATGTGTACACATACTTCAGGATAGTGATTATGTTCTACACTATGGGATGGGATGTTAAAATCTGGAGTATTGATTTCCTATGTAGCAGATGTTACTGTGCCATCCCCTAAGTGAAATTTTATCCATGTATGTGTGTATCTTGTGATATGGGGGGGCTGAGCTGGTGGAAAAATGTGTAATAAAGGCCAAGCCTTCACTGAGCATAACAACTGGAAACTGTTGAATAAATGAGGGATATTTTGTTTGAGGAACAAACATAATAGGAAGATACACCACACAGATAAACAAAGCAGGGATATCAGTTACAAAACCCAGGAAAATTAGATCCGTTTTAGTGGTCTATCAACCAAATACAATTTTAACCATACTTTTAAGTATTGGCTTTGAAATAAAACTGTTCATAATTTTAATAATTTGAATTATATTTTAATGGAGTTCCAACTAAATATAATTTGGATCATATATTAATGATACAAAAAAATAAAACTGGGATCATGGACTACCAACACACAAGATACAGCCTGTATGGTGTGACCTTCCATGGAGAAAATAAAACAAAGGTTGTTAAAACAGCCACAAGACAATCAATAGCTGGGTTCATGACATGTGAGGCATCTTGATTTAATCTCTTCTCCTCTTCTTGTCATCCTCCTGGTCAGACAAAAAAAAAAATGTGTTACAAAAAGTTACCTCAATTTTTAATTTAATATGTAACGCAACATAAATTGTATATAATCATAATTTAATATGCAATTCTCCATGTGTTTTATAATATTTTTTCAAATTCTATATGCTTTTTTATATCTTTTATTAAACCACATCAATTTAATAGAGAAGTTCTAAAATTAATGTCTACATATGGATGTTTTACATTTAAGAGATCTTTTCCATCCCAGCCCTTTTCTTAGCATACAATGCTGTAACGTTTAGCTAGCTTTTAATTTGGGTACACAATGCACTATAATTGCATAGCTATTAACCCTTCACAGCCCTATTATAAAACTTGGAGCCATATAAATTGGACTACTGAAACTTATATACCAGTAACAAATAAAGTAAAAGAAGAGAGCTGCAACCACCAGGCCAAAAACCAGTAGAATAAAACAGTTCACAAGTGGTCATATCATAGCAAATATATTTACAAATAAATTATTCAAGCCATATTCCAATCAAGTGTCATAAATAGAGGTTGTGAGAGACAGTAGGTGCCAAAAGGCAAAATTACACCAAAAGCTACTAAAATAAACATCAAAGTACTTTTTAAAACAAGTAGTTCATTGCTCAGATGTAATATTTGCTGTCTTTTTTTTTTATTTAACTTAATTTTTTTTATTAATAGAAGACCAATGCAGTGTGTCCTGAAAACTAAATCAGAATTTAAAAATTTCAATCCAATTTTAAAATAGTGCAAGTTATGTAAATAAATTTATATAATATTGCATTCTAGTTTTTGGACATTTTACAACTGTACTCAAAAAGCTTAATTAAAAAAACCCACTAATTTCATTTAACTACACATGAAATGAACCAGCTTTACTTAGCAGAAGATCATTGTAAAACAAAGCAAATTTTACAAGCAATTTACAGTTTTTAAAAATTAAAAACAATAAAATACTTTAATGTTTGGGATGTTTTGATATAAGGTAAAAAAAAGTATCCAAAGTAATGTATTTTATATTTAAGACAAGTCATTCTTTAATTTAATAGCCTCCTTTACTCCATGTTTTACCATTTAACAACTTATCTATGTTGGATGCTGGGGAGTCATGGTATGTAATTTTTAATGAGTCCATTTTGTTTTAAGCATGAGATAATTTACTTTTCTGTATTAGGCACTACAACCAGGATACCAGGTATGCTCAACAGAAATGTCAATAGCATGGATGGATGGTTTAAATAAATGGTTTTAAAACCTCTTCTCTATTTGCATGCAGCCAGTCATTTATTTAGAATTTTTCTTTTTTCCAGACTGAAAATTATAAGTTAGTTTATTTTATTTTAAAAGCAAAGGTAATTCAGAGACCATGTCACATTATTACTGACTACAGATCAGGCAAATAAATTAACACTAGCATGTAGCTAGTAACATGTGACACAATAGCTAAATTATAGAGAAATGCAAGTAACAAAATCTAAGCAAAACAAGACAAAAATGATTCAGTAAATGTGAGTAATATCTAAATGTGAGGCTTAAATTACAACAACAAACTAGTGATTTGTGTTAATTACTTAAATACAGTTACTAGCTTTTTACCTTTTTGGCCAGAATAACAAGCAGAGCTCTGAAAATCTGAACAGCATCAAGGAAAAGGTCAACTGAGTGCCTGAATTTTGAGGGGGAAAAAAATGGTATTCATAAATCAAAACTGCATGGTAAATACATTTTGACTATAAAATAAAAGGCTTTACTATTAAAGGCGTACACAAGTAAAACAAAATGTTTCATAACTATAGGTTGCTAACATTTTAGGAGATAAGATGTACTACCTATATGAGATAACACAAAGTCTTACCAGATAAAATCTTCATCTCCCCTCTTTCTCTTCTCTACAATCAACTGAGTATCATACAATACAAAAGCAGAGAAGAGGAGCAATATGCCATAGATGTACACCTAGTAAAAAGATAAGTCAAGTGATATTTTTTGTTTGCATGCAGCCATTAAACTAAAATTTTCTAAAACTATCAAAATCAAATATCTTTGATTGTGCGAAATATGAGTAAAATTAGGGATGGCAAGGTATGATGGTAGAGTGCATGACTTCCAACATTAAAGTCTCAAGTTCAGATCCCTGAGTAATTGAAGAATGTTTTTAGTAAACCAGCGTTATTGGTATCAGACTCATGGAAAAGTAAGACAGCTGGGCATAGTAATGACCACATTATCCCTCTTTATGTAGAGGTCATTGAAACATGAACTTTACTTCATCTGCTCCACATGTCTTGCGCAGTGATAGGAAACAAATATTGATTGTATGGTGAGGCAGTGTGGTCAGTGGCCCCAAATCTGGAATTTAACTCAAGGCTAGTCTGTGTCTAAAAACCAATAATGAAACCTATAGGCAATCATGGTGCTAGCCACACAATCCTTTCATTGCTCAGCAGTTTAGCACACAGATCAACATTTTATTTAGCTTTCATAACCTGGGCTTTGCTCACACTTAGCAAACAACTAATAATAAATGTATACTGTAAATGGTAACTTACGTTGAAGACAAGTGGGGACCTGAAGAAAATATTCAAAAGACCAGCAAGTGTCAACCATGATAGGCAACTGAAGAGCATTCCTAGAGAAAAAACATAAAACAGCCATAATTAAAATGTATTTTACTGTTCAATTACACCTAGCATACATTTTTGTAAAAGAGATATATTAACAACTGTAAAATAAATTAATGGTAACTTTAAACTTTAAAGGAGAAAAAACATTATGTGTAGAAACTGCAAATAAGTGAAATAAGTTTTCTTAATCTTAAGCTTGACAAGTGATAAATAAACAAAAAATAGTTTTTTCCCCACCATCAGAAAAAGCACTTATTTGAAACCTATTGTATGATGTAAAATATGTTAAATAATGCTTAATGCATAAATTGACAAGGACTTTTAAAATTTGGACATAAAATGTTTCAATTGAAATAATAAATGTAATGAAATAAAAATGACTGGTAATCTACTTTGACAATCAACTGAATTAAAGTAATTGAATTTTTTTTAAAAGTATGTGAAAGTCCTCACCTCCCATATAAAGGAAGGTTCTATCCTTCCATAGGAGAGCTGACAAGGAAAAGCAGATGAAAATAACAGCTGTGCCAGCCAAAGCAGTGGATACAATGCTGAAAAAGAGTTGTGAATTATTGTATCACAGTTCATTGTTGATTTTTAATATTTAATCCTATATACTAGAACTAATATAATTTTTAAGATCATGTCCTAGGGTCTAGGAGAAAGCTTTGCTTTTACTTTCTCTGAGGTGTAACAGGGTGACATCATTCATTTAGAAAATGGAAAAGCAGATATAGTTTTTGAGGAGGAAAATGTTAGCTCCAAATTTTCTTTAGATAACATTATATTTCTGACAAAACTCTGAGCAGTTATATCTCTATATCATAATAATTATATTTAAAAAAATCTTAGTATAAAACATACCTAGGATCAATTCTTATTACAACCTCAATGAGTGGTCCAAGCGAAACTCCTGAAAACATACAAAATTATTTGCATTTTTCAGATTAGCTGACGATAAAATAATGCAGACTCATTTCCTGGAGTAAATCAAGTTCAATGGTCAAACTATGATTCTGTCAAATAATTAAATAAAAAATGCTGAAATAATTATGTTCTCAACACCTCCACTCATGCCAGTTACATAATAAAAGACATCTAACCTAAAATTAGCTATTCACAATAAACCCAATAGGTAGCTTAGTGTCACAAACCTGATGTAAAGGTGAAGGCTGAAAAGATTCCCACTCTCTTGGTGACATCTTCTTTGGAATGACGAGTAGTTCCAAGCCAAATTATTAAGCCAAAGGATGCAATTACTGTCAATAAGTACCACTAGAGGGTGAAAAGGTGTCAGTCATTTAAAAGTAAAGAAAAGTAAGTTAACATTAATATATCCAAAGGTTTACATTATTAGTGAAGAAGATGTACATTTTTTTTAAATCGAATAAAAAAACACAGGTTTAAATTAAGGTTTTAAAATTTAAAATAACCATGAATTAATCTGACAAAACCTAAATAAATGATAGTTAATTATACCTCTCCTAGCCCAAACATAAGGTGGGCATATGCTCCAAGGGCAGCACTAAGCATGCCAATTGAGAGACAGCTATACACATTTTTCAAGTGGCTCTGTACTCTGTCATCTCTGAAAGTAGTTTGAATTAAGATTATTCATTCAGGGATGTGACCAGACCAGGGGAAAAAATTAGGAAATTTTCTTCGGACAAGAACTCATTATGTTTTATCTATTTTTTTAATCGCAAAGCAGTCTCACGCCATTACTGTTCTAATTAATCGTTTAATATAGCTAATATTATAAATAAAAGAAGTTTATGTTACTCTAAAATGACATTGAAAGTCTTGTCAAATTGCAATTTAATGTTTAACTTATAAACAACTTTTTTTTTTTAAATTACGATTATAATGTAACAAAAGTGGCAATTAAGTTCGACATTTAGCTAATTTAAAGTGTACTAATGTAGTCTAATTACACTTTTGTTTTCAATTTTAAATTATGCTTTATATTTTTTTAAAGATTGGCATGGTAAAAATGTTAGTCTTCAACTGTAAAATGCCTAGATTCAGATTAATTGTAATTTGAAAGTTTTGGGTTCAGGTGATGGAAAATGAAATTGACCAGATTAGCTGAAATTAGAAAGGGTCTGATATGTGAACCAAAGTTAACCATTTCGATAGCCAAACCACATTGTTATTTTTGTTTTTGGAATGGCTTAACTGTAAATTGTTTGAGGTCATCCATAAATGACGTCACGTTTTTTTTTTTACGATTTTTACCTCCCCTCTCCTCTCTATCACAAAAGACAGACCCCTCCCCCTAAAATGACGTCACACCTTAGCCAACAACTGCTCCCCCCTCCTCAATATTGAATTTGAATTTTTTTTTTAAACATCTATTTTTTTTTTAAATATTGACTGAGCTCGACCAACGTAGGGTATTTTAATTAATTTATATTACAATTTTTTAAAAGTTTTCTAAAACGCGTAATAGCGGCTAAAATTCAGTTTATAACATTACTTTTTTAAAATAAAAAAATATGACGTCACACTATCTGACCCCCTCCCCCTCATTACACGTCACAAAATTACGGATTCCCCCCCCCCCCCCACTACGAGTGTGACGTTGTTTATGGAAGACCCCTTATTAATAACAGTACATGTCGTATTTTTTCTTCGGAGTCACGTTGAGTTGAGTTCAGTTTTTTTTTTAATCTGTAGGCCTATAGCATATGTATTGCAGGAACAGCTATTTGAAATTACTGTGACGTCATTTTAATTTTTTTCCCCACAAGCAGTACCAAACACGTACTTGGGGGTCAAGGTGAGGTCACAAGCGCCACGGTTGCTACAAGAGGGGGGGGGGGTAGTCTAATCCTCATAGTCACCTTTTGCAAGGATTTTAATATTAATTTTAGATAGCTAAATAAAATAAAATCAGAGAGAAACTAGATTTGGGTGGGTTAAAATACAGAAAGATAAATTAGGCTATATCGATAGCTAGATTACCAGGCTAGGGAGATGCGAGTTTCATTTGAAGAAAGGCATTATTTTAGAGTACTTTTTCCCGTGTTTTTGATATAGAATCTATATTCAACTGATAGCGGAAAATTTGGACCAAAAAATTGCGTTCTGAAAAATACTGAAATTCGCAGAAATTCTGAATCTTGACCTAGATCTATATTTCATCTTAATCTAGCACCGTCAGACCTAGCGCAATCGTCTAATTAAAAAGAAATGTGCATATTTTACCTAAGTACTGTAATTCTCGATTTAAATACGAATATATGGAATGCGCAAGTCGGCCGTTTCCGTAGATGTCATTTTCGTTTTTTTTTCCTAATTTTTAAAACTTCGGCAAAAATCGAAGTTCGGCGGAAAAATTCGGCAAAAATGAAATCAGCGGAGGAAAATTGCAGCTGAAACGGAAAAATCGGATTTCCGCTAAAATTCGGAAAAGTCACATCCCTGTTCATTTCATATACAAAATCAAATCAATTAGTCAATGTGACCAAGAATTATCTAATTATATAAACTATACATCTCTTTACATAAAAAATAAAAAAGATCCACAATTTTTATTTTGATGGAAGTAAAATTTTACTTACTTTAAAATTTAAAATAAATTTAAAAGAATGCAGAAGTTAAATGATAGTAATTAAGCAGTACAAACTTTCATTTTGGTAAATTGCATTATGTGGTTTATAATACTATCATTCACCATGATAGCATTGAGATCACAAAACTCTAACCCTTACATGGGTTCTATTCTAAACAGTCTAAACAAAGTTAATTGTTTTTTATAACGACATAACAAGACCCCCTCCCATCTCTTCTAGTGTATCCATAGCGGTTACATGTGTTGCAGCAATCTCAGAAAGAAATTCAAAGACAGTAGTTATAAAAGATATAACATTCACTTTTTACGAATGATGTGTTTTTAAAAATCAGACCTAATTATCTGTCCACACCTACTGCAATAGCAGATTCACTGAGTCTACTGTGGTGACTAGATCTAGATGAATCTACCATTTCTATATCATATTACTATATTACTTAGGCCTATAATTAGGCTTATAGGTATTCACCGTATTGCCCACTTCACTATAAAAAACATGACCCAAAATTCTAAGTCAAGATCTAGTTTTAGTTGTGCACTATTTAAAAATGTGGGAAGCAGTCCAAAGCCAACCTAACTAAGCCTAGGGCACATAAGGCTAATGTTTTGTAACTAAGCCACGCCAAAGGTCACTGTCATTTAACTTAAATGAAATGTGTAGGACTTATGCCCTTACAGGCCTAAAAAAGTTTAGTTTGTTATTTCAATAACGACAATATTGTTACAATATCAATTATCATCTCAATATCTGTAGCTTTTCTTTTGGCTAACACATAGGCCTACTAGATCTAGACTAGACCTAGACGTCTAAACTCTAAAGTAAGGGGTCATCCATTTATGACGTCCACATTTTTTTTTGGATTTTGGGACCCCCCCCCCCCCAAAAAAATCCACTTTTTTTTCTTTATACAAGTCCACTAAAGTCAGTTTTTTCGGACCCCCCCCCCCCCGCCTGTGGACGTCATACATGGATGACCCCTAAAGGGAGAATGTTTACACCGGTGTCTGAAAATGGAATCTTCTTTAAAAAAGGGGTGTTAGGTTACTGGTAGTTAACTAACTACACACATGGCTGGCTAATGTCAATGCTAACCCTGTCCCTAACCCCTAACCCCCAACCCTGGTCCAAACATAGATCTAGTAACATATGCCTACCAACATAGTAACACGCCTAACCGGCCTAACCCTAATTTCTAATCATAAAATTAGTCGAGATTACAATTTCCCAACACCCCTTTTTTTTAAAGAAGATTCCATTATCGGACACTGGTATCTATAATCATCCTTGAATTTTTTTGTTAGAGTTGGGTTGAGTTATTCTACTAAAAACAAGAGTTAGACTTTGTGAGTTTGAGTTAGATCTAGAATCTAGATTAGAGCTGTTGTTTGTTAGATCATCTAGGTACTAGGATAAATTTTTAATATTGTTTTTTTAGGGAAACAACTACTACAGTTAAAAGGAGCAGAAAATTACAATAACAGAACAGTTTTCCTTTTTGATGTAGCTCAAACGGTTAAATAGTTATGATTTTTTTTCGTATTAAAAAATGTGATTTTTTTAACATAGGATTTTTTCAATTTCTGTGATAGAGTTTTTTTAAGCGTTTACTAAAATTGTCCTAGCTTGTAAACCATATGGTCAAATTTGTTATAACTTTGCAATGTCTTTATTTATTATATATGGAAGCATAATAAACAATAAAATTAGAAATTTATGGGCAGAGTTAAACAAAAACAGAAGTAGAACAGGGTACCCCCCCTATTTTTTCATATACAGTGCATTCATACAATCTCAGTTAAAATTTTAACTATTCCAAAAATTAAGCTCAAACTTGCTGAGAATGTTGAGCTATGGATGTGTCAGTTATTACAATCAAAATAATATTCACAACTGAAAAGTTTTTTGTTTTAACTGCTACAAAGCTGATAGATTATGCAATTTCGCAAAACCGAAGTCTTGTTGATGTGAAATGCAACATGATGGCAAATTTGAGTTATTAAGCACTTAAGTCTCAAAATTTGCCTGGCTCTAGATGACTCTATTCTTAAACAGAAATAATCAAAATATGTGTTTAAATCTATCTGTTTGACAAAAAATAAGGGGTGGAACAGGGTACACCCCCTATTTTTAAATACGAAATTTGTTCATACAATATCAGCTTAGGTCCAAACTATTTGAATCTAAAGCTAAAAACTAACCAGAGTGAAGCTCTGAAATAAGTGTGTTTGATGGTTCTATCTAAATATTTGACAAATAGGTAAAAGATGGTAAAAAGGTAAAACGCTGAGTCATCAACGCGCCTGACATAATTGAAAAACTGAACTAATATATGAAAATAAAAATGATGGCAAATTAGATCTATTAGAAATGTAAGGTCTTTTATTTGTATAAATGTAATTAACTTGTTAGTCTACTTATAAATATAGTTTAATTAAAAAAGATGTGTTTCTGTCTATTCATTAGTATTTTACATTTCAGAAAAAGTTCAACATTGGACTGGTTGGTTTTAAAAAGATATAGAACTATTTCATATCACTAAACTTTCAATGTACTGCTTCAAAATTTATTTAAGTTATTTAAAAAAAATATTACTTCATTTGTCTAAATAAAAGGTGAACACATTTATTGTAATAGTTTTAATTCCTCTTTACAGTGTTCCCTCATTAGGCCATATAACTGCTCATCATATCGTAGAGATGTGCTGGTTTTAGAAGTGTAGGTTCTATCTGGAAAAGTAAACAGTACATTATTTGCTTTCACATCAAAATAAATAAAAATGGTTTTTCTAGACACTAAAATTAAATATTGAACATTTATTGCTATTACCGCACCAAACCTCCCCCCCCCCCCTCTACTCCACTACCTTCAATATCAAAACAGCGTTTGCCACTATCGCCGGCGGCAAAACATCGTTCGCCACTATCGCCGGCGGCAAAACATCGTTCGCCACTATCGCCGGGGGCAAAACATCGTTCGCCGCTATCGCCGGCGGCAAAACATCGTTCGCCACTATCGCCGGCGGCAAAACATCGTTCGCCACTATCGCCGGCGGAAAAACATCGTTCGCCACTATCGCCGGCGGCAAATCGCCACTATCGCCGGCGGCAAAACATCGTTCGCCACTATCGCCGGCGGCAAAACATCATTCGCCACTATCGCCGGCGGAAAAACATCGTTCGCCACTATCGCCGGCGGCAAAACATCGTTCGCCACTATCGCCGGCGGCAAAACATCGTTCGCCACTATCGCCGGCGGAAAAACATCGTTCGCCACTATCGCCGGCGTCAAAACATCGCTCGCCACATTTTTTTTCTATTACCTCCCTTGCCACTTTCGCTTTCATATTGTAAACAAACGAATTTTTTTATAGAGGTAGCAAATCTGTGCAGCATATAACTTTTGTGCGCTATGTCCAAACAACTTGATTTTTTGAAACAATAGAGAAAAGTGGTGTAGAATTCATGTAAAGCAATAAAATTCCTGTTTATTATAAAAATAAACAGTAGGGAGTAAATTAAACTTACCTTATTTTCACTGAAACACTCCATCTTGAATAATCCATGCACAAAATTAAAAAAACAATGAAAACGCAAAATGTCCATTTTTTTATGAAAAATCGGTAATCGCACGAAAATTGATCGGGCGATAACACCGAGCGATAAAAATTACGAAACTATAGCACTCGCGTAGCAGCAAATTCTCGGCGTCTGGGTAACGGGGACGAAAAACTCGCCGCGCGGCGTAAAACGAGATGTAATCCTAGTACCTAGTAGATCTAATCTAGATCTAGATCTAGACCTAAAGCCGTAAACAGTCAGCCTTGTTAAATGGGCAAATAAAACAATTATTAGCAGGTCTATTGTACTAAAATTCAGTATAGTTGAAATATATATCAAATGAAATAAAAGATAACTTACAAATGACTAAAGTCAAATAAAGCTTGACTTGAAAACAGGCTCCGTCCACTCGTCCTAGGTTGGAAAGCCGCCATTTTGAAGTTAACTTGTATTTTTATTTCTGACGTCACTTGTTACTACTGCTTTTGTTATGTCCCTTGTAGGAAATAGTCGTGTCACTTTTGTGAGAACGTTCCAGACTTTTAGAAATTTAATTTCCAATTTTCTAAAATTAAATCGCAGTAACAGATTTTTTTTTTTAAATCCAGATCAAATTGTCACGCGTCCTAGATAACAGGTCCTGGTCGTTGCGATTGTGCAGTTAAATACACTAAACTGGTGAACGGCTATCCATGTGTTGATTAAAACTTTACTACTAGATCTAGGTCTAATAGTTACATTAGAACATCGGCTGGCTAAGCTTGATTAAAGAAAGAATAGATAAATTGTTACAAAACCACACATCTTATCTTCTAAAATTGATTTTCTCTTAGTAATAATAATCCTCGGTTTTAATGCAGAGCAGTGTAACATAAGCAAATATTTTCTCTTGACACGCTGTTTCTAAAAATAGACAGGACTAGCTGAGGTGTGATAGTGGTTGGGGAGCGGTTGCTTTTAACATAAACGGGAATTCATCTGTTTGACGTGTTTCTTTAGACCCTTCAAAATTGTTTACAGGTTGAAAATGCGTTGACTTTATTGTGTGACTACGCAAAATCTATATTTAAAAAAACCGTTAAATCGTATTTAAAAGCGAAAATAATGTGAAAAGTAACACAAATCTTTCAATGCACCCTACTAGATTAGAACTAACATAGACTACCAAGTCTGTTTAAAAAACAATAAGAATTAGATCTATCTTAAATATTAAGTAAGCACAGCTATGTTAGTTTTGGTGTTATTAAGTAGATTTAGTCTATCGAATATTAATATGAACAGTCGTTGAAAACGTGTACTTTAGACTACGATATTTTAAAACCCGGCTTAAATAGCATCACATTAATCACTTTTAATCAAAATAAAACACATTTTTAAATTTACAGTTTAAAAATTTGTGTCGGTAGGCCTAGATAAAAATTGCGAGCAGACTGCACATGACTTGTGAATATCCTTTTGTTACGTTGAGGATTTGGATCAAAGCCAATACATGTAATATACTAGATTTTCCTCCGCTACGTGTTGCTTAGTAACCGTCTTCGCGCTAGTCGTATATTTAACTTTTAATTGCTCTAAAACGAAGTGAATTATGCCACGTGGCGTTTTGCTACTCCTTCTTTAAAAATCGTTTCTTACTTGTGTAAATTATAGCATTAAACAACTATTAAACAGGTAGATTATTGTGTATAGGCCTACGTGGCGTTTACATTTCTTAGCGGGAATTCAAATTACAGGCTATGCTACCACTCTTTGCTCAAGAAACAGGATTGGCTTTACAAGAAATAAGACTTGGCATAAACATAAAGAGTCAATGTCGGCGTCAATATATAACGTCAACTTCTGGGGAAATAACTTCGTTTTCGTGACATTGGGGAGGAAAGGGTTAAGAATTAAGATACCGTCACGTTTTTATTTTATTTTTAAATGTAACTTAAACTGAATCTTAACAGTTACTGTTGGCTACAATTTTATATGGGGAAGTAGACTTTACATTAAGGTGTAAAGTTTTTATAGTGGAAAGAAAGTTTAACTTTTTTTTTTGGGGGGGGGGGGGGGGGTCCCATAAATGAGGTCACTCTCCAAGGAGTCGAAATTTTGTGACAAGTGGGAGGGGAAGGGGGTCAGACATTTTCAGACATGATTTCACGTTTTTAAAATAGTGTTTTTGTAAATTGTAATAAAAACTAACTAATTAAGGCATACTCAAGAAATCGATGTATTAAAAACCAAAAACTGCAATTTAAAGTGTAACGCCATTTTAGAGGAGAGGCTCTAGCTTTTTGTAACAATGTCTGACATTTTAGGAGGAGGGATGTCAAATTGTCAAAAAAGTGTGGCGTCATTTATGGATATCCACATAGGCAATATAGGCTTCACATTCTCAGTAATTCTCTACATGATACTGTGCAGTTTGGGCCTTGAATCAAGTAGCACCCTACACCCATGTGCAATACGCATAATCAACAGATCACAGGTGCTTAAACAGCTGCTGGGAACTCTGGAAACCCAATCATCACATCCTGCCGGGAGAGGGGGGCGCCTTTCTGAAATATTTTTTTTTCGCAGAAACCTCCCCACGTATATTCTTGTCAACTTCCCACAAGTTTCATGACGATCAGATAAAAGGTAATGGTATGCATAAAAGACAAAGAAATAATCAAAGCCAGAGACATACACACTTTCATTTGAGTGTGGGTTTATCCACACACACACACACACACACACACACACACACACATATATATATATATATATATATATATATATATATATATATATATATATATATATATATATATATATATATATATATAAGTAGAGGAGGGGGAAATTCGACCTCTCCCCATGAACAATTCATGTTTACACCTCTGGTTTATGCAGTTGTTGTGCAACGTTTATGGGTTGAAGTGGTGTGTTGACAAGTCCATGTGCAGGATCGTGAACATCCATCAAAATTTAACTAAGAAATGTATTGAGACTTAGATCTACTTAAAGTGTAAGATGTCTACAACAGAGAAGTAGTAACACAACCCAGATAATAAAAAATACATACAACTGACTATAAAAACGTTAACAATACATGAGCATTTTCTTAGAAAACTAGTTATATAAAACCCCACTGTATATCAATAAAAAAATTAAAAGTTATCGGCCTTTATTTGCACTAAGGCACTTTCTAATTCTGCTTAGAAATATCTATAGTTATTCTATTATCTTTTAAAAAGTCGAATGCAGATCTATAAAGATATAGAAATGTCAAATTACATATACAAATATCACAATGTTGGGCTTGCTAATGGCGGCATTACTGATGATCGAAGTGGCCGAGTAGGCGGTTCCATCCGATACTCTCCAGCAGTGTTTCTTCCAGACTTTTTTCTCCGGGGGTAGGGTGGGGTGGGGGGGGGGGACTAAAATTTCGGGGAGGGGGAGTGGAGAAACTGGTAAAAGTGTTTATTTTCTATATAAATTTTATTTTGTTCGGTTTGATTACTGTATAGGTCGCTTCTGTCGAGAGGCGTAGTGACCCTTCCCGGCGCCCGGGGACAAACTTTCAATTTGCCCCCCCCCCCCTTTGGGAGCAACCTTTCAATTTTCAATTTGCATCCCCCCCCCCCCCCTCTCAAAAACTTTCGATTTGCATCCCCCCTATATATTTTTTATATTTATAATGTAAAAATGCAGCTAAAAGGTGATTTTAATTTGTTTTTCCGACCCATTTTGGCGCTCCCTAAGGTCGGCGCCCGGGGACATATGTACCCCCCCCCCTCGCTACGCCTCTGCTTCTGTCCTTCGGTTCTCACAGGGCTTATCTTCCACCCTACTCGTACCCCGCAGTACAGTACCTGGCCCAACCGTAGGAAGCTAATAACTAAAATACTACGTCACTCAGGTCAAATTCATGCATGATGACAGGTAGAGGAATCCATTCTCGGTAAAATTACATTCCCCATTTAATAATATTCGAAAAAGGCGGCACTTAGGGACAGAGGCGTAGCGTCCCTTCCCGGCGTCCGGGGACAAACTTTTCGATTTGCACCCCCTCTCAAGATTTCGATTTGCACCACCCCCCCTCCTCAAACTTTCGATTTGCACCCCCCTCAACCTTTCAATCTATTTTTCCAACACATTTTGGCGCCCGGGACATATGTCCCCCCCTCCCGCCCCCACCTCGCTACGCTACTGATTAAGGAATGGGGAGTGGCAAGCATGGAACAGTCGTCACGTGGCTGTCCACATTTCCGCCTGGTGCCCAAGCGGCTGTCGACTTTCCGTATACTTTCTACTTCACCTATTCTCGATGTCTCTGATGAGTGTTTCTATCCTGTTTAAGTTGCTTTTCTTTACAGTATAATTTTTTAAAATGAGTTTTGAAAATGAAATAATATAATTAATATTTGCGCATTGAATTAGAGAGCCGTGATCAATGGAGCCGCATGCGGCTCGCGAGCCGCACTATCCCATTTGCGTTAAGGGCGGATGGACAGGGTGCGGTTTTTAACGAAATCATTTAAGTATCTTAATTTTAAGTTTCTTAATCAGCGTGTGCATTGAATATGATGTTGTGTTGACTAATAATGTATATAATTTTGTTTTAATTTTTCTAATAGGTATTGGTAGTCTATGTTATTTATTATTTTAAATGTGTCGGATTTTTTTAGCTATATACACTATATAGATCTAGTTATTTCTTCCTTTGTCACTAATATCGTTCAGTGTCAACGTGTAATAAAGCATATCGTTTTGACCAATAACTTTTATAAAATATTTTTCTCAAACAAGAATAGTATTAAAATATATAGGCCTATGATACCCGTGTAACGGGTACCGACGGCTAGTAAAAAAATAAAAATGAAAACTATGGCCTATTGGCTAATAATTTTCTTAATTGTAGTGGAAATTCCCACAAGACCGCACATTGCTAGCGCGTGCGCGGCATCGTTCAACGAACACCAAGTTAGTAAACACCGTGGAACAAACAAGGACCACCGCTCCTCCTACCAGAACAGTTACTTGTGACAATAAATTACAGCAACCGAAGCCCCTTCAAAAACAGAAAACAATCATGTTTAAAACGAGTAATGTCTCAAATAAAGTTTGTCATGTTAAGAGTAAATTTTCAATTGGATGACCCCTGGTTCTAATTACACTAAATCATACTACAAAATTTGAAATAGAATTGCAGAAGTTGTTTTTTTTTCCACGAGAGATTAAATCTTTTTTAATAAGTGAAACTGAGATTCTGATCATGCTTAAATTATTTAATAGGTATCCATTTAATTGCATTTATACTGATCAGTACAAGTATAAGAACAGCTGGTTAAGAAAATCCGTGGGCTTAACACCACGTTTACACTTGCAACATGTAGATCTATACCTGGACAAAAAAACTCGCCACAAGTTAATGTTATTGAAAACATTCTCCACTCGGAACATGAATAGCTTACTTGTTACGAGTTGGGTTTTTTTTTTTAACTCCAGACATGTTGCAAATGTGAACGCGGTGTAACCCTGCATGCAACTTCCGCCATATCAAAACAAATCTTTGCAGCCAAAAGAAGTGTGTGTTGTCTCTGTGTAATACTCAAATAAATAATATATCAGTAGAAGTTGTTGATCTAGCTTATCAACTTACATTTATACGCATTTTTCACTTAAGCCTTAAATTTAACGGTAACAAGTGGACAAAATATGCAGTTTTTTAATTTTAGATTATTAAACTCCGACCCCCCCCCCCCCCCCCGCATAAATAAAACAACAAACATTTACATTACCGTAATTTACCACAAGAAATTAATTACGTCATTCTTACTTATCACTTATCTAACTCAAACTTATAGTAGAATCCTTAGTTAGACTCTAGTAGATCTAGTAACTACTAGATCTAGATCTAATATCTACATTCTAAAATCTAACTACAAAATACATTTTGACTGATTCACAAGGACCTAGATTCTAGATCTAGGTTGGAAGGAAGGGGTCTGTAATTTACTAATTTTGTGACAATTTGTGGGGAAGTTCAGATGGACACAATTGGGCCATTGGCAGATCTAGAATTCTAGATCTAGTGGGGCTTCATACTGAATTTACTCATACTTTTGCATTTGAATGAAAACTTTATTTTAAAGTAATTTTACATAGGCCTACTGAAATTTAGCAGATTTTTCGTGTCTTTGAAACAAAAAAAGTTTTTGTAAATTGTTATAGAAATTGATTGTTAATAAATAAATAGGGGCCTATAAATATAGGCCTAGTTATATACTAAATACTATATATACTCTATGTTATCCGTGCTCAGTCAATATTTTTTTTTTTTAGAAATAAATTGTTTAAAAAAATTGAACTGCAATTTTGAAGGGGGAGGGTGTTGTAGGCTGAAATATGATTTCATTTTAGGGTGGGGGTCTGGCATTTTGTGTGGAGGGGAGGTAAAAATCATTTTTTTAAAAGCGTGACATCATTAATGCTAGAAACATATTACAAAGATGGTATAACAAATGTTGTCATAAAATAAAACATAAAAAATACAAAGGTTAGATTGTAATGTGCCACACCCCCTCAAGATATCATTAGTTTACTAAGCTATTTATCACAATTTATAACTCAAATTTAAATTAATTTTCAAATTTTTGTTACATATTTGGGTAAGATGAAGCACATATGCCAAGTACTTGCCAAGTAATTTTTACAAAAGTGATGACCCTGGCTTTGAAATTTCCCCCCCCCCCCCCGGTAATTGTGACATTAAACATAATGTGAATATATGCTAAATTGACTTTGTTTACTATGACATTGTGATTGTGATTATTGATAAATTTTTCATAACTAAATATTTTTTTTAAATGTTCATCAAACTGTTTATCTTTAAATCTGACTTTAATCTTAATGCCTAACCAAACACTAACCATAAAAAAGTTCAACAAACACTTTTTATTTACTTAGTAAATCAGATAAAAAGATGAATAAAAATTTAGGATTAAACAGAATAGAACCCACGCCTCTTAGTGAATGTCCTGAAGTACACTCACACCAACCACCAGTGCAGTTGTGAAAAGTCGAACGTCGTACACAAGTCGATAAATATAAATATTCTTGCATGCCTAAGACGATAAAATATAACAATAATATGATTGGCAGTGTACAAATTATACTTAGTTAGACATTATTCTCTAACTTTTTTCTGCTACACCTAGGGAAAAAATCCCAAACTTATACTGTAATTTTGTTTACCATTGAAATAGGATTTTTTTTTTTTTAATCTACACAAGCTCTGCCATTCAAAGACAGTTTGCGTATGCATGTCAATTATACCCATATGAATTTTAAGTTGATAACTTTAATAGGTGTTAAATGAAAGACTGAACATCCAAATGATGTCCTAATTCCTCCTCCCCCACTTCATTCATAAAAGTTCACTTGATTATAATTTTTACAAGTTATCTGTCTGGAAATATTCTGCTCTAAAATGGCTTATGATATGGGCGACCTAACAATAATGATTTTTGCAGATAGTCGGATTCCTATCACCAGCCTCTGTCCCCAACAGTGATGAATGATTTTTTTGTTCACATCAAAATTTTAATCCATACCTATTATGTCTTTGTTTAGGAACTTCTGTGCAATCAATGGCTACTAGCATCAGTACAGGCTCTAGTGCCGAATCATCACAAAACAAGGTTTGTAAAGAAATCATACGCTGTGTTAACTTTGCAGCATTGAAGCACAAGGACCAACGCAGAAAAGATGAAAACCAAACACCGTATGTGAACCATGTTATAGGTAAGTCTGTGGCCTGCATTGATTTTTGAATAGAGTGCACAATTTGAAAGTACTGCTTTCTAATACGTTTATAGAAAGTTAATAAGTTAGTAGTAAAGAGTGATACTTTTCAATGAAAGTGAGATTTGCCAGCTACTGAACCTACATCTTCATATAATAATGAACTAGTGATTTAAATTTTTATTTTCATTTACTGCAAACTTTAAGTAACCCATTAATTATTTTAGCGAAAATAGTCACAATATTAATTAGAAAAAATTCACCTATAAAACATAACTTGTTTTTCACTTGATACAGGGGTTGCATATATTTTAACCCATGAAGCAGGAGTGTGTGATATCCCAATTATTCAAGTAAGTTTTTTTTCTAAGTAACTATTAGCTATTTCACTTGACATATTCCTTTGTGGCCCCTGAGGAACATAGAGCTGCATTCACAGCTCTCCACCGGTCTCTGTTTTAAGCAGCTCTCCTTAGGGGCCCCCAATTTTTTTTGGATTTTGGACCCCCCCCCCCCCCCCACAAAAATCCACTTTTTTTCCCTTATAAAAGTCCATACGCATCTGCAAAAATCAATTTCTTCAGACCCCCCCCCCCCCCCACTGTGTGGACGTCATAAATGGATGACCCCTTATTTGCACCTATGTAGTTGTAAGCCTGGCAGCCCTTGCCTCTCTTCCCATTGTCCTCCAGGATTGCCTGGGCTATTGCAATACAGATTTAATCAAAATAAAATTGTGTAAAATGTGCTTTGTTTATCTCCCGCTAGGCTGCACTACTTCATGACACTGTTGAAGACACAGACACAAGCATTTATGAAATTCAGACTGAATTTGGGGAAGATGTAGCCAGTAGGTAGACTTTTATATTAGTCCAATTCTTTAAAAAATCTAATAGATACATAGTTACAAAAAGCATGAAAATAGTAGGGCAACTAGGATTGCAGTCATTCAACCCTGTTTTCAGCTCCACCACCCTTACAACTTACCCATAATTCAAACTATTTTTGTGTTATGAATTTTTGGAACACATTTCTTAACAGCTTTACTAGAAAGTTGAAATCCACATAAAAAAATTAAAATATGTATTGAACTTTAATGGATAGACTAAATAATGTGATTAAATAAAGCTCAGACAGTTATTTTTCTTTGTATTTTACCTTTAATATAATGCTTCATGTGTAACTACAACCACATTTCTTTACTACATTACTGTTTGATTAAGAAAGTTTAATGTTTCTAAAAAGTGACTTAGGTTTAATAACTTTGTGTATTAGAAAAAAAAATTAAGTTTTTTGTTAGTTAATTGAGGTGTAATTTTCAACAGATTTAGTAAGGGAAGTAACAGATGACAAAACACTCTCAAAAGAGGAAAGAAAGCGCAATCAAATTCTTCATGCACCGCAGTCTTCTAATCGAGCCAAACTTGTGAAGCTGGCAGATAAATTATACAACCTCCGTGACTTAAGGCGCACCACCCCGCAAGGCTGGACACAGGAACGAGTGCAAGAGTACTTTGAATGGGCAGCAAAAGTCGTAGCGGGATTAAGGGGAACAAACAAAAATTTGGAGGATACACTGGATGTGCTGTTTTCCGAGAGGGGCATACATATATGATTTTTAATTTGACAGCTTTTGTTTTGAAATTACAGCTAACAAGAAGTTGTTTAGATTTAAACCCCTGGGTCAATATTTTTATAAGGCAACTTGTACTGTTTACCTCAGGTAAGTAACTATTTGAGAATGTTTTAAGATTATAGTGCCATTAAATAGTTGTATCTGATCATTTAATCCATTGAAAAGTGTAGATTATTATAGTTACCCCGTAAGACTTACAACTAAACTGTGTTACTAATATCAACAGTCAACATAGATAGAAGATATCACTAAATGAAATTCAGCCTGAGGTATTTAAACAGTGCTATCTCTTACCATGTCTAGAATCTAGTTTCTGAAATAAAATTCTCACACAACTTTATGTTATAGGGTCATCTTAGATATGTTGTATTGAGCAAAGATAGTGGGACATTTCTGATTAAAGCAGAGAATCACTGATTCCATTGCCACCAATGGTATGTGTATACTACAGTGGATGAGAAAAGAAACTGAGTATCATTTTGATTTGCTGTATGTTATGTTAAAAATGGCAAAAGAAAAGTTGTTTTGTAAAAATCCACTTATCATTTTTTTTAAAACAGTAATGGAATATCATAGACAGCATGTATTAAATGCTTAAATGTTCTGTTCCTAATTTGACCTTTAAATAGTGCAATATCATAAATGGTTATTTGCCAGTATTTGAATGTGAGTCACAGAATGGCTTTAAATGTTTTTTCTTTTTTTTTGTCTTGTGTGATACTTATTTACCATAGGATTTTATATCCAATTTGACATTTATTTTATCTCTCTGGTTGATCAATTGCTTTGTTAAAGATTTGTGTATGTAAGTTTGTCTTGTTCTTTGAAGTCAAATATTTGCATACTATTAACATTTAGTTGAGATGACTATAAAAGGCGCCACTTGTAGTCTACTAAAATATAAATTGTTATGCCAGTGAAACCATGATTCACAGAAAGGCATTTTTTAAAATAAAATATATTTATTTTCCATTGAAATAGGTTTTTAACTGTGAATAGCAACATTTTTAGTGTGCAACTGGTAAGAAAAAATAATCATTAATCCCTTTGTTTTATAGTTAACAATAATCCACTTGTTAAAATTACAAGTAACTTGTTTAATTATTTATGAAATCTAATGCAGATATTATTCTTGAGAGTTTTTCAAATCCTAAACTCATAAGCAACATATTTTTAAAATTATTATTTACTGCGGGAATATCCTATTGTGGTCATGACCTTACTTTTACATGGACTTTTTTTTTAATGCTGGGAAAAATGAAATGTTTATTTAATAGAGAATTATGTATGACTTTTTCCACATTTCTAAGTTTATCTATAAATCATTTGTTCAAGTAATACTTTTTTTAAATGCTAGTTATCTCCATTGGAAAGCAAAGTGGTTGTGCTAGAAGCTTTGTTACTGCACAATTACATTTGTTCTGAACAAATCCTCAACAGTTGCTTGAGAATTCAGATTGTTTTCTTGGCACTTATTGATGCAACAGTTCATTAAATACTCTGACTGATCTATTACCACCATTAACATCAAAACTTGTTGCTAGTTTTCATCAATCCCTATTTGACTACTGCAACTTTACTCGGTAATTTGTACTTTGATAAAATCTTTAGAATTTGTTTTATGGTTGTCTGTACAGCATGGCTTATATCCTATTTATTTTAAACTAAAAACATGATCATCTAGTTTTATCTCATAACCAAGGAAAACCCAATATATAATGTTAACTATTTTTTTATTTATTTTTTGGCAAAAATTCATAAAAATTAATTATTAAAAACATACTTGTAGTTTCAGATTTGCTTTAGACAGCATTTTTCATTCACCATACTTTTTTAAACTGCTGTTAAGTCCTAGTAGCTCATGCTGCATGGTGGATTTCCTGGTTAGTATAGCCTAAAGAAACTTGACATGCTGTACATACCTGCTTATGTAAAGTAAAATGATCATCATTGTAAGTGTAGTAAAATATCTATGTTTACATATCGGTTATAATGCAACACATTCCAGCATTATATTTTCAAATGTTGTAATCAATTGGAAACTACCAATCTGACATATTTTGATATTTATGTATAGGCCTACTAGATATAGGTGTGATTATTAAATGGTATCATTGATTTCAAGATATAGGATAATTTAAAAAAAATGAAACCTTGTACATTTTGCTGGCAACAACTCCATCATGAAGATGTTTTTCTGGGGGCTGTGTGGTCTGGTTTGTTCCACTAATAAAATTGAGTACTGTTTTTAATGGCTTGATTTATATTCTCTCAGTTTTAATTCAGTTTACTTCTCTTTAAAAATAATGTTTTTTTTTTGTTTCAATCTTGTTTTTAGACCAGTTTATATCTAATTTTGTTTACTATTTAAACTGCATATTTTTGTTCCATAAAATAAGCTGTATTTTGAATAGTTTACCTTTATATTTATTATATGCAACAAAATACAATTTGTTTATTGAAATAGTTAATATAAAAAAATATCAAGAAAAATAAATGCTTATATTTAAATGATAATTGACAATATTATGAGTAGGCCTAAAGCTATTTTCTCTTTAGTTTCTGTATCTAAGATGTTGAATTTTATAGTAGTTTACCTTAATGTGATTGTAACTTGTGCCATTTAAAGAAGCCTTGGTGAATTTTAGCCTTTAAATTGTTTCATCTTACCCATTGTCTATTACAGGCCATGTTTTAAATGAAAAAAGTGTTAGTTATATGTCCATAAATCAACTATATGTAGTTTACATTTTGTTGTGCTGATGATACATCTTGATATATAGAATGCTGTATGGACATAAATTAGCTGGCTGAGACTCTGGTTGAAAACATATTTAGATAGTTAGCTGATAATGTTTCACATTTTTAAAATATATTTGCAACATAGCAGATGCATTAAACACTGTCCCAAAACTTGAAACATAGCTGATGCAATGACCACTGGCCTGAATATTGGGACATAGCTGATGTGATTACTACTAGCCCAATACTTGGGAAATATAGCAGATGCAATAACCATTGGCCCCAATCTTGAAACATCGTGGGCACAATGGCCACTGGCCTGAATATTGGGACATAGATGATGTGATCACTACTAGCCCGATACTTGGAACATAACTGATGCAATGACCACTTAACCAAAACTTGGAGGCATAGCAGATGCAATGACTACTGGCCTGAATATTCAGACAAAGCAGATGTAATGAACAATAGTAAAGTTCAATACTTGGGACATAGCTGAAGCAATGACCACTGGCCTGAATAATGAAATAAAGCTAATGTAATGACCAATAGTATAGCCCAATACTTGGGACATAGCGGATGCAATGACCACTGGCCTGAATAATGGGACAAAGCAGATGTAATGACCAATAGTATAGCCCAATTCTTGGGACATAGCAGATGCAATGACCACTAGCCCTATACTTGGGACCTAGTGGATGCAATGACCACTGTCCTGAATAATGAAATAAAGCTAATGTAATTACCAGTAGTATAGCCTAATACTTGAGACATAGCAGATGCAATGACCACTAGCCCAATACTTGGGACCACTAGCCCAATACTTGGGACATTGCCGATGCAATGACCACTGGCCTGAATAATGAAACAAAGCCGATGTAATGACCAATAGTATAGCCTAATACTTGAGAAATAGCAGATGCATTGACCACTGTCCTGAATAATGAAATAAAGTAGATGTAATGACCAATACTTGGGACATAGCGGATGCAATGACCACTTGTTAAACACTTGAAAACTGCTGGAGAACTACTCAAACACAGCCTACTAGCTGCTGAGATAACCATAGCCACCTATTTGGAAATCAATTTAGATTTTTATATCTAATCTTTACAGTAGAGATCATGGAATCATCTTTGATATTGATACAGTGAATCTGTATAGCATGTGTTAATATTTTGCTTTTAACAGTATTAAACACTGTTTTTGTGATGAACAACCATGAATATATTTAGATCAAACAGTATTTTATCTCCCTGCTTGTTTATTAGTCAATATGGATAATGGTAGAATAGTTTTGTCCATACTGAAAGTGTAATATGTAGTGTTTGTCTAATAAATAATCCTGAAACAATAGAATAGGTAGTTTCTTTTGTTATGTTTTTTTTTGTTCTAAAATTGTAATTTAAAATTTTTTTGTTGTTGCTTAGTATTTTAAAAAAAATGATTGTGTTGTATATTTTAAATGCTATTTTGTATATCATCTGTTATATCTGGTAATTAATGTTCAATTCTAATTCCATTGTCTTATGTTAACAATTAATGTTTTAATAGTTAAAACAAAAATACTTTTGCATCCATTGATTACCATCCATACTTCGGTGTGCTTGAATTTTGTAATAGCATGAACATGCATAGAACAATTCATCTTGCATTGTGCTTAATTGTCTGTTGTGTATCTTAGATTTTCCTATAATTTAACAATATTTGTATTATTTTATTATGGAGGAGGGGAGATAACCACTCTATTTTTTTCCCCTTAATAACAAAGACAAATATTTTAAATTTTTTTTTTACAAGTTTAGACTTTTGTTCTCCTTATAAATTTACACAGTAAGCACATTCATTTCACAAGTAGTCTTGGGTAAATAAAGAAAAATTTATTTTTATTACACAAAACGTTATAGATCTATATCAATTGGAGAAATTTATTTAGTGCACTGTCACATTTAAAATACCATCTTTTCACATTTATTGAGATATAAATTTTTTACATAGAAATATTTAACTGCTTTACAATAATAACTATTTTATGATTGTATGTGTATACCTAAATGTTAGATCAAGCTTGAACTGTGAAGACTGAGCATCTGCAAGCTGTCTCTGTAGTCTTTACGAAGCCTTGACCTTTACCTTGTTGACATAGATGATGAAATTGTTACAATTTACCACCCTTTAGAGTTGTGTACAACCTATTCATCATCCTTTAGAGTTGTTTTACACATGTGCATTGATATTACTGGTGTTGGTTAACTGTTGATATTATACATTGTTTGTCTTCATTAATAAAGCTTTTGAATGGATACTTCATTTTAATTCCTTTACTTTGTCATCTCCACTTTGTCAAGTGGAACTTATTCTACTTTTAGTTTTTCAAAAGCACATAATATAAGAGTATTGTTTCAGATAGACGAAATATCACAAATAAGTAAAAGATCTAATTCTCTGCCTACCAAATTTTGAGTAATTTCCGTTGACTGGAAGTAGTACTTTATTTCTGATTTTTCAAAAAACTCATATGAATTTTTTTCTAGGAGATTCTATTGTATTTTAAAAAGTTTAAGTAATTAAAAATAGATTAAAAAAACATGTCTATATCCTGAGTTGCCATCCCAGTTTTATATAAGAATATTCAAGAAAGTTTAGGGGAGATCACTCCCGGTTTATTTTTGTTGCTATTTTACATTTTTATGATAAATTTTTAAATAAAATTTTAGAATATTTTGGGGAAAATTCAGTATTTAAAATTCAAATTGCCATTTTACAATTTATTTACTATCAGAAATATTTTCAAACAGATTAAAAGAATAATACTGGCAGAATGTTTTGAAATGAGATGGAGATATTTAATTATTTATCATGCTAAACTAAATACATATCAAAGCCTGGGTTACAAGATGAGAAGAGCCCATGTTGCCCATGTAACAGACCTCTGTCTTCACATTGCTGTTGTGTACAAGCTTGAGTTTACTAAAAGAATGAAGAGTTTGAGATGATTGTGTCAAGCAGGTTTATTGATGTTAAACTCACCATGTTTGCTAGGGGCCTACTCATTTTATAAAGAGAGATAAAGAACTGCTCAAGAGTTCTAGCTTAAATTTTGGTCACTACTGAAGTGAAAGCAAATAAAAATTAGAAACTTAGATAAGAAACAATGTTTACATCTGTATGAGACAAGTTTATTTTCATTGACACAATGCTATTTAAAATTATTCACCTTTTAAACTTGACAAATATGTTTATAAAAATAAATAAAAGACTGAACATGTGTCAAATACTGACAATGATAATGTGATAATATTTTCTAGACCTTAATTACATTACAATGAAAATAATAATGGCAAGGTAAATAAACCATGAGGATAATGACAATTATAATGTATAGCAAAACCAAAATAGAGAAAAAAATATAGAAACATGACAAAATGCATTGTATGGATGAGCACTTCATGAAATAAAAATAAGACATGACTGTAAAACTATTACTCACTCACAAGGACAGTTATTTGTTATGGGTGAAAATAAAACACCCCACAATATAAGAGATTCTTATTATTTTAGCAGAAAAATTCACTAACCTCATTTGATTTTAAATATTCCCTAGGAATAATGCAACAAGCTAAAGTTATTTAACAATGTATTTAACTCTTGTTAGTTGTTGTGCTTTACTGTAAAAGTTGTTGCAAGAGTAATAATGAAAGGTTGTCATTTTTTTTAAACAACATTGCCTACCTAGCCCCTATTCAGGGAATTTCATGATTTGAAATACAATAAATAAAAATGTTTACAAAAAATAAGGGAAAGTAAGTTTAAAAAAAACAGAAATGTAACAGTATTTACAGTAAAAAATAATTTTGGCTAGACAAAAACTAGAACAAATATTTTATTTAAATTCACTTCATACAATGGAACATTTTCTCAACAATTATACCATTCATATAATTTGTGTTTTTCATATAATAACTTATTACATTATTTACAAAGCATTTTTAAATAACTTCCACAAACAATCAATACAACTACCTCACAACTTCACATCACAGTTCACAAAGAAAAGATTAATTAATACAATGGACAATGCCATTGGTAAGTAAATGAAATTTGCAATAAAATATTTTGGTTCTTATAAAAAATTGACAGCAGGACACAACCGTATTGTACAGATGTTTTCTTGTCTGTATTGCTGTTAAAATCACGGTTAGCATTAGGGTTAAGTATAGGTCAAAGATAACATGATAAAGCTACTAGCAAGAAAATAGCCTCTAATACAGCCCTTCTTAACCTTTTTGGAGGTAATAATCCTGCATGTTTCATATGTGCATTAACAAACCCTTTTTAATAGTTTGCAGTCTGAACTGAATGAAATCTTATTGTTGGGTGTGTAGCTTGACCTTTGCCAAATCCCTGGGGTTTGATCGACCCCAGGTTCAAGAACCACTGCTCTTGTAAATTCTGCTGACATTTCAAATAACTACCAAAATATTTTTAATGCCTTTTCATTTGTTGTTTTAAAACATTAGGGAAATGGACAATTTATTCTTGGCTCATATACATACAGTGCTGCCAGTTGGCAAATCCCAACACAAAAAAACCCCTTCTAGTTCTTCACCACTTCAACAATAGGAAGACTTATCATGTATAGAACAGAATATTTTATCATATGAATATAACAAAATATTTTAACATAAATAAATTATGAAAACTATTAATAAATTGTTATCTAAAATTCACTTTTAAAAAATTTTCAAAAAATTAAAAAAAGTTTAAGTAATTTTTAAGTAATGCACTCGTTTCGTTATATTTATTAATTTATAGTATAAAAATTAAAATGTAAGTTCTGAAAAAAAAAAAGAAAGAAAAAACTCACTTCTATTTCATTTTCAGGGAATGTTAGATAAATGTGACACAAAAAATTAACAATTACACTGTTGTTTACTAAACATGTTTTAGTTTTTAAAGATTTCTTTCTTTAAAAACCTGCATGGATAATGGAAGCTTTTAAACTGAAAGCAATTAATTTAAAACAATCGATTTCATGGTCAAAAAATTAACTAATATGAAATTCAAATCCTTAGATAGCAGTGTATAATGCTAATACCAAAAGATGAGAAAATACAAATTAAATTTGTACTTGGGCTCAGTTTTAAGGAAGCATTATTGCTATGTTTGTAAGAGTATTTACATTTACAACTGGGCTAAACAAACAAATTTCAGTTGATATGGTTGATTTCAGAATTTTGATATAGCTTTCAGTCTTCCACAAACGTTTGATACAGCATTCACACATTTCCTACTGGAATTTTACTTCTTAGCTTGTTCAGATAAAATCTGGCATATCATACTTAATCAGGCTTTCACATTCATAAAAATCTGGCTTCCATCATAAAAAATGTGTGTTCTACTTTTTTTTTAAGATCTGGTGCTTCATAAATATTGTAAACACCAAACAACACTAGTAATTAGCTCTTCTTCTTTCTACACCATTAATACATTAACTCCTTACCTAGATATAACTACAAAATTGACACAATTAACTAAAAAAAATTACGTTTCAAATAATTTAGTTGTATAATTAATAACAAATTAAATAAAACTTTAGAATTGTCCCAAAGGCTAAGTATAGTTAGATTTAGCAAGTAGGCTTGGATTGTTTTTACGTATCAAAATTTTACATGGTTCAATTCTAAATTTCTTAATTTTTTTACAATTAACAAAAACATTTTAAAAATTATTTGCTTTAACAGCTGGATGAATTTTATTATAAAAAGAAAAACAACTAAGCACACTTAAAATCTATTATACATGATTGACCCATTTAATAAAAGAAAGAAAAGTAATAAATTTACAATCATTTGAATGGAAGAAACCAAACTACAGAAATGAACATTCATGATAAATACATAACATTATATAATAAACCAGTATCAAATGAGTTTCCACCAACAAAAATAGATTGCGTTTTGTCAAAGCTAGTTCGCCCTCCAAGATAAGCTCAAATTGTCTGTTGATTCAAGAAAACATTGCCTATCACAGTAGATCCATTTTTTGATTGCTGGTTGGCCAGAAGGTCTGAAAGAACAGAAGCCCAGTTGCTGCATGACGATGATGCTCAATGTACTTTAGTGTCCTCAAAATAGTGCACATTTTTACTTATCTGCACACCTTTCAGTATACAGCACACCTTTTAGCATACTGCACACATTTCACTATTATGTACACCATAGTGTACAATTTTCCACTGCACTGAGCTGTTTTAAAAAACCTGATTGTTTTATTGTACTTGCTCTTAAAATATTTGTGTACTGAAGTGAATTGTACTCATTCCATTCACAACATCTTCTAGTTTTAATATTCTGTATTCTTTTCACTGTACAATTTTTCACTGTTCAGTACTCCTTTCACTGTCCTGCACTCATTTGCTTGCAATCTCCTCAAAGGACTGCACTTGTCAAGCTGATTCAGTACTGGGCTGGTTGAGTTATCCAGGTAAAACATTCACAAGTCAACAAGTTACCTCCCCTCCTCCCCCTAGGACCTGGCGCTGTAGTTGCCAGAGCTGTTACCAGAGCTGCTGCCACTGCTGCTGTCCACTATCTTGGGCATGAGTTTCTCTGTCTTCTCCGCCCGGTCCCCAGTGGTCAGCTTGAGCATGTTGAACAGGTTTTTCTTCACTCTCAGGATGGTCAGCCGTGATTTGGGGTTGTGTGCCCAGCACTCGCTGATGATTTTGGCCATCTCACACATCAACTGAGGGAGGAAGAAGACATCATTATAATTAAGGTTGGGGCAAAGGTAGAAATACTAGCAAAACATGAACCTATAATAGCAATTCAATTAACAAGTTAGTTATTTAAAAAACAGAAATATCTTATAGAAAGGTTGGGATAAAAGTAGCAATACTAGCAAAATAACTAGATGCACCTATGCTGGCAATTTATTAACAATTAAAATAGTAATTAAAAAAAAGAATAAATTACAGCAACACGGGCTAAGGTAGCAATACTTGCAAAAATACCTAGATACAACTATGCTGGGAATTCATTAACAATTAAAATAGTAATCTAAAGGAAGAAATTTCTTACAGCAATGTTGGGGCAAAGGTAGCAATACTAGCAAAAATAGCTAGATGCACCTATGCTGACAATTCATTACAATTAAAATAGTAATCCAAACGAAGAAATATCTAACAGCAAAGTTGGGGGATAGGTAGCAATACTAGCAAAAATAGCTATATACAACTACGCTGTGAATTCAATCAACAGAATTATAGTTATGAAATGGAAGAAATATCTTACAGGTTCTTTAGACCACTTGTTGGGTATGGGTGGCCGGTGCTGCTCTACAGTGACCACCTGTATCATGTCAGGGAACCCTGGGTCAGCTGGTACCACATCCCAGTAGGGGACTCTGTACTCTTCTGCAAATGCTGAAAACAAATTTGGTGTTTGTTTTTAGCAACGTCAATTTAAAAAATGATAACTGTAAAATTTATAAAAAAAAATAAAAAATCAATTTTGTCTCTAAGTAAACTAGCTTCATAGAGAAAAATTTCTAAAAAGCTAAGCACTATAAGAACTAAAAACTTAATGAGCCTCCAACTGGAGGATTAAGTAACACATTGTAGTGCAAGAACTGCTTTATTTCTGTGATGAATGAAATTTCAATTCAGTTTATGCATTTAATTCTTTTTATTGCTATTTCAGCATTATAGAGCCTCATAAGAATTATATCATAAGAATATGCAGCTTGCTCAAACACTGAACAAATAAACTCAAAGTAGTTTATGATATAGGTGTTTGTTGCTTAAACACTAGCATAAAAAATAATTCTACAACTGCCTTGATAAATATTTTTGAAATATCAACAGATAAAACCAATGCACAATTTTAAAAATTCGGAGTTCTAAAATATATGGTTTCCACAAGATTTAACATTAAGTTTTAACAAATGATCTATGTATCAATAACCCTGACTCACGTCTTGCTCTTCTTGATATCTCCCATAAGACCAGACCAAAAGAATAAACATCTGCACACTTGAAGGACTCAAAAAATGCAGGATTTAGTGTCTCTGTTAGTACCTCAGGTGCCATGTAACGTTTGGTACCCACACGCTGTCAAACAGAATCATACAACTTGTATTACATACAACACAAGTCAATTACAAAGGATCATAGAGAAAAAATGTATAAATAACTAAACAGTTTATAAAATATTTAAATTTTAAATATTTAAAGTATTTGTTGCATATAAACTGCCCGCTCCAATATTAATATAAACTGTAATTTACTATTACCCCTTCAACATGACAGAAACATTGTAATACTAATACAGTCCTTTGTTATAAAAATGAAAAAAGGTTAAGATCTAGTTAAATTGTAACATTTAACACCACAATTAATGTTAAAACTCATGGCTAAAGCTTATTTCAACTTTTCTCACACTTCCATAACAAGTTTTTTTTTTAGTGACGAAGTGAAAACAGTATGTGATGGACATAAATAGCACATGAACCTACCAGTTTACTGGGGTCTATGTCAGACTCTAAGCTGTCACTCCTAACAGCATGCCCCAGGTCTCCTAGACAACACTGGCCATTGTCTTTGACAAGAATATTTTTTGACTTGATGTCCCTGGAAAACAAAAGAAATGAGTTATCTCCCTGTCTGGTCACAATGTTTTTAATCACAACAGCTGCTTGGGATGCTAAATTCTCTCCCCTCCCCCAAAATGACTGACATGAAGTTAAATTTATAAATAAACATATATAATAAAATACTTAAAAAAAACTTTTTAAAAAACCACGTTTTTCTTGTGGACTAAAAAGTAGAAAATAACTATTTACATACATTTGATGACAAAAAACGTGGGTACGTTCACCATCAAATTTCCCGACCCATCTGCCCGACCCACGTTTTTTGTCATCAAATGTATGTAAATAGTTATTTTCTACTTTTTAGTCCACAAGAAAAACGTGGTTTTTTAAAAAGTTTTTTTTAAGTATTTTATTTTCTCCTTTTTAGTCCGTTGCTACACATGAAAAACGTGGTTTTTAAAAAAGTTTTTTATATAGTTTATTTTCTACTTTATCTAATGACTTGATTAAGTATGAATTGACTAAGTGTTTATAAATACACGGACTAAAAAAATCTTGAGCGACCAGGATTCGAACCTGGGTTGTCGCGGCCACAACGCGAAGTACTAACCACTATACGATCACGGCCAGCGCGCTCACATCGATTGGGGCCGAAGTAACTGTGTCTATAAGCCTCCAGTCTTGTCGGTATCTTTAGAAATCATGTCCTCAATTTTATGGTCCTTGGGGCGTAATTAAATTAAGCTAATTACCGTCTCTAATTGCTAGTTTTTATGATTGCATCTGAAATTGTTAGGCGAAAGTAGCCTACATGCCAAATTTCAGATCTATTGAGCAATCAGAAGTGGGTTAATTTTCGATGTCAATTTTAACAACAAACACACGCGAAGCTGAGTTAATAAAAACGTGTTAAAAATAGGTAAATAATATGTAAATAAAATAATATGTAAAAAAAAAAAAACCCATTCACAACAAAATCCCACCGACATAGGGGTCAGATAGGATCTGATTTGAGATGGGGTTATAATAAGGATGTAGTAAGATTTTGTTATTAATATCATGTATGTCTTGTTTGGAAAATAATATTTGCCAACTAGTAACATTTTTGTACTTTTTTATTTCCAGTCTTTATTTGTTCAAATATTTATTTAAAATTTTTAAAAATGGCCAGTATGAAATAGACCATGCTGGATATGAGATGTGCTAGTGAGCCTGATGTGGACATAATGCACCTACCTGTGTGCTATGGCAGGTTTCTCATGTTTCCCTGTTCCCTCCTTGATCTCATTGTGAAGGTGAGCCAGACCTGCAGCAGCTGAGTGGGCCAGGGTCAGCATCTCCTCCATGTCAATATCACTGCGCTGTAAGTAGAGGGTCAGTTATAGACTGGTCAGTGGCTAATTGTCTAGTGTAAAGTATGGATTCATGTCAATATCACTGCGCTGTGAGTAGAGGGTCAGTTATAGACTGGTCATTGGGTAATTCATGTCAATATCACTGCGCTGTGAGTAGAGGGTCAGTTATAGACTGGTCAGTGGCTAATTGTCTAATGTTAACTAGGGAATTCATGTCAATATAACAGAGCTGTGAGTAGAGGGTCAGTTACATATTAGTCAGTGTTAACTAGGGCAGCTGAGACACTGAGACAATCAGTGTATTCTTAAGGTTTACATAGCGTCAGTTTGACAGTCAAAATTATTCATGAGCTTTTAATTTAGGCTGTTAGAATTTTAATAGTGAATTTCATGGATATGCCAAAAATTGATAAAAAGATGAAATTGTACAAATATTATACAAGGGCCAATGTTTTAATGGGATGGCAAAGTCGGATGGTAACTAAAAAGTCATGATTTAGGATTTCCCAAAATCCACCCAGCTCTAATGGAAACCTGACTCATTAGTGAAAGTCAAGGTAGCTGGGTAAAGATTAACCAAACTATACTTTCATATGCAGTGGTAAACTCTACTTCACCTTCCCATTTTGACAGTCAGGGAGAGGGATCTATTTGTTTTTTAATGTTACCACAGTATGCAAAAGCTAATTACATCTGTGAGTAGCCTTTATTCACTGAACTGATGTTTTGTTAAAGAAGTGTTGCACAAGCCATAATTTAAGCAAATTCTAATATTGTTTTATTTAATAACAAGATATAATTAGATCAAATTCTCATATATTAATTGTGTTAATTAATAATACAAGCTATAATTTAATCAATTTCTCAAATATTAACTATGTTATTTAATCACAAACCTGCAAGTAATCGTATAAAGAACCATTATGGTGGTAGTGTACAATCAGCCAGTTCTGCGTACAGGACAAGATGCCCACAGTGTCCGAGGCGTAGTAGCCTAGGATGTTCTCATGGCGCAACATGCCGGTGTTGTAGATCTCTGTCTCGTGGTTCCAGCTGGTCTCATCAATGGAGGAGAAAGTCTTGACCGCCACGTCCTCATCCAGCCACTTGCCGCGCCAGACTTCACCAAATCTACCTTTGCCTGGGGGAAAGTAAAAATTAATGTGTAAAATAAAATTAATTATATGGAATATTGTTTTTTCTTTATTTGGGCCTGTTCAGGTTTGTGTGAATGTGATTTGTGTTTTTAGGGACGGCATGGTAGAGAGCTCGACTGCTAACCCGTGAGTTGAGTTTAAATCTGGGTTCAAATCAATGGAATGTACCTAAGCCCACCCAGCTCTGATGGGTACCTAACTTACATTAGGGAAACAAAGGTGCAAACATAGGGCTGACCACACTATCCCTTGACATGCCGAGATCTATGAATCAGATGAACTCTACTTCATCTGCCCCATGTGTCTTGGGCATGAACAGGATTATGAAGAAGATAATTTGTGTTTGTGAAGGGTAGTTTAGTTGTGTGGAGATGCTGAGTTCAGGTTTGTAATTGTCATTTTGGTTGGGATTGACTGTTTTAAAAATAAAGGCTTTATTTTTAAAATGGCTTCACAGCAAGTTATTTATTGCAATGTACAGCCCACCTTCCCATATTATTTCTTGCATTAACCAGAGTAAGATTTTTATTACACATTCAACATTGTTAAAAAAAAACGGATGTCAGTAAATACTGTACAAAAACCAGCAGGTAAAGATTTACCTATTTTCTCTATGAGAGTCACTTGTTTACCAACTGTCCTGCGCACTAATATAGGCTGACCAGAACCACTTCCTGTTGACCACTGGTCCTGAAGATACAAATAGACATTGGCTATTCAAATGTTCTTACATGATAATCCTAAAAACACACACAATAGACAACAAATTCTATATTTTAAAAATTTATCTACTGGATTTAACTTGGTTTAAAAGAAGGTCAAAAAGTTGGTTGCTTGACATTATTTACATTTTAAACAAATAGGCCTAATAAACATTCATGTTTCTTATTAAATGAGAAAAAATTAGTTCTAACAGTTAAACATAAGGGCAGTGAGATGGGTGGTAAAAGAAACAATGACAGGAGGACAGCTAGGAGCAGCAGGTCCTGACTTGTGTATGGACACAAGTGTATTTTTATTTTTTATTTTTTCCTGACCTCTGAAAGTATTCAGTAAGTTTATGGTGAACTATTTCCTCAATGTAGGGTTATCTCCCCTGTTCTTGTTGCCTAACTAACTTCAGCACAACAAAGGGTTAGTTATTCACAACATTTGGTTTTTTTTTTTAATGTAGTGTATTTATTATTTTATTGGTTGTGTGGCCTCTTTTTATTTGTTAGGGGTTTACCTTTGTTTTTTCATTCATGTTTCATTTCTCTATATTTCCCTATGTATTTATACAGTTTAGTGGTATGCATGGAAACAAAATGCAGAGACAAGGTAGATAACTTATGGGGAATAGGTATGAAATATAATGAGCAGGTATACCAAAACACAGTGACTAATGTACACAAAATATATTGACTAAGGTAGACAAAAGATGGTGACTTGGTATACATAACACAGTAACTATGGTAGACAAAAGACAGTGGCTAAGTACACAAAACACAGTGACTAGGTACACAAAACACAGTGACTAAGGTACACAAAAGACAGTAACTTAGGTAGGCAAAAGACAGTGACTAAGGTAGACAAAACACAGTGACTTAGGTACACAAAACAACACAAAATACAGTGACTAAGGTAAACAAAACACAGTGACTTAGGTACACAAAACAACACAAAATACAGTGACTAAGGTAAACAAAACACAGTGACTTAGGTACACAAAACAACACAAAATACAGTGACTAAGGTAAACAAAACACAGTGACTTAGGTACACAAAACAACACAAAATACAGTGACTAAGGTAAACAAAACACAGTGACTTAGGTACACAAAACACAGTGACTTAGGTACACAAAACAGTGACTACAGTAGGCTAAAGACAGTAACTTAGGTACCTGTTTCAAGCCATCTTGGAAACCTTTGTACATGCTATCATCCTCCAACAACCTGGCCTCAGCATTGGGCAGCAGGCCATCTGCCCTGCGCTTGTGGTAAACTTTTCTTACAATCAAGAATATGATGGGGGAGATGATAAACATGGTCAGGACGGCCGACACTACGATGACCACCTTCACAGTGAAGCTCATCTCATCATCTTCTGCAATACAGAAATAATTTCTAGGTAATTACATGATCAAAGACTGTATGTTAGGTCAAGGCATCAAGTTGTTTCTGTGGTCAAGGAGGGAGTACAAGATTTTATGGTCTATGTGGCTATGGATCTAAAGATGGGGGTTATGTACTATCATTAGGCTATGAACCTTTCTATGATTATACTATCAATGTGTGCATTACTAACAGATGGTTATGAACCTATGATAATGCTAATATAGGGACATTACATTCTAATTTCTGAGCTGGTAGCTTATGCTTATAAATTATGAGCATGACTAACCCACAGCTGTAGCTGGTAGATTCTAAAGAGCATGACTTACCCACGGCTGTAGCTGGTAGGTTCTAAAGAGCATGACTTACCCACGGCTGTAGCTGGTAGGTTCTAAATTCTGAGCATGACTTACCCACGGCTGTAGCTGGTAGATTCTAAAGAGCATGACTTACCCACGGCTGTAGCTGGTAGAGGCTCCACAGCCAAGTTGAGGTTGCACAAGTCCCCCTCACAACACTTGAAGAAGCCAGCATCAGCATTGGAGTTGCAGTTCATGTTGGAAGACTCCACTGTGCCAAAACAGTTCTTCTCCACCTCCAGACCCCCATTGATGTTGGTGCTCTTGTGGACATAGCACTGGGAAACAGACAAGGTATCTCATTACATTTTCAGCAGGGCAGAGGCGTATCGAGGGGGTGTGGGGGGTACATTTGTCCCCGGGCGCCGACCCGAGGGGGCGCCAAAATCGGTAAAAAAAAAATATGTAAAAGCTTATTTTAGTTCCAGTTTTGTATTATAAATATAAAAAATATTTGGGGAGGGGGGCGGGGCCCAAATTGAAAGTTTGTCCTGGGGCGCTGGGAAGGGTCGCTACGCCTATGCGGCAGGGTATATAGAGAATTGGTGCTGGTGTAAAAAAAAAGTATGCAATTTGGCTTATGGCTATGGTAGAACTTGAGATGGCATTAGCACTGACATTAGCAAGTTATGCTGGTATTTGGCATACTAACAGTATCTTATCATTTTTTAAGTAGATTTCATTTTTGTTGCATCATAGGAACAGTATACTATGTAGGCCTGCAAGACCAATAAATTATTAATTCAACTGTTTACAGCATGTAGTCTAGTTTCTTGACATGTGTACATAATTCTTTATTAAATAAAGAACATGATCACCCAGTTGCATTTAAAAAACTTAAGTCTCTTTATATTTCTAATACAAAACAAATACATAATTTAAAGCATATTTAGTATTGTTTCTTAGTCTATGTAACTCTCCACAATTATTTAAGTACTTCTGCATCTCTAGGTCATTTTGAGCTTTTATTAAGTCATGGTAAAATAGTGAAATGAAGAATGTATTAAGTAGTCCCTTAACTGTGTTTATTTTACAATAGACAGTAGGAAATGAGATTCCTATGTTATTGTTATTTAAAGCATTATTAAGGTGTTCATTATAATAGACTAAAACAAACTAAGATTCAATATAGATTCAATATCTCATTACATCAGTGCCCAATTATTACTGACACTAACTAATCAAGCAAGAATGATAAACAGATATGTTTATTTGCTCAAGTCAAGATGTTTTTCCTAACTCACAGGAACAAAGAGTTCTCTTAAGCACTGAACAGGGTAAGCAGTAACCCAATCCTACCATCACATTAGCACCAAAAAAAAAAAAACCTACACAAGAGCTGTGGATGAGTCAAAAATCACACCATGTTAAGATTGACTCAGGCTAACAGTAGAAAGTCTACCCACCTTTCCTTCAGTGAAACAATATTTATCATTCTGGTTAGGCCCACAAGCAGGTGGGTCGCAGGCACATCTGTACCTAACTTCAGTTGCATTCTGGCTGGAAAAAACTGGCGTGCCTGCAAACAAAAAGATAAAAATCATAATTAACTAATTAATTGATTAATTAATGATACAGTTTTAAGTAATCCAACTGATGATGGCACCAAAAGAGAATTTGTGTATTTATATATAAACTCTAGTTCACACTTTCAGCACCTGCATAAAATGTGTTTGGTAAGCCACATTTATTGCAGAAATTATAATGTAGAGATGAAAGCAATCTTTTTTGTAGTTTTTTAATCAAAGCTTTTAGTCTAAGTTAATTAATTGTAATAATATATTTTTAAATACTATAAAGCAGTAATTCCATAATCTAATCTGAATACAATATCATGATAATAAATCCCAATGCAACTGATGAAACCCACACCAGTGTGTATGTTTGTGAGGAATGACAGAGCATTGTGTAAGTAGAGTTGGAATCTTCTGTTTGTATGATGTGTTCATTCTTAAACAGTAAATACCCTTTAGACCTAAAGAGCTCATAAGGGAGATAAATAAGTCCTATGCCTTAAAAGAATCTTGTGATTGTATATCTGCCTTTCCTCATGTTTACTCAGGCACCCAATAGAGCTGAGTGGACTCAGGAAAACCCTACTCAACTACGGGAACCAAATTCAACATGTTCAGGTTAGCAGTAACATGCTCTACCACCCCACCCCACGTCACTGCTCAAAACCCACAAGCATTACATCTTGCGTTACTCTGATACCCTGATTACATAATGAAGTGGCCGGAGTGCAGTTTTATTACAAAACAATTGAAGCACTTAAGCAGCAATGTGAATGCCAAGCATGGTGTAACTGTAAACCAATTCTGGCACCGCCTGCGCTCTCTGGAAATCATCTCTTGTGTATGTGTAAACAATTTTAAAAAAAAAACCTCATGTGCTTTTAATATCCCCCCTAGCTCATCCTCAGATAGATCTATACCTCTAAAATTTGGCATTTTATTTCACACACTGGTCTCATGCAACCTCTGTTCTCCATTAACTTGGATAGGGAAAGAAAGAAAGAAAAAAAAGGTGGGATGGATCTTATTTCTTCTTGTTAGTAATTAAGGGATGTCTAGAGACTACCGGCACCAACTGTTACACGAATGGGATCCAAGTGTTCTCACAACGCACACAATGGATAGATCACTTGTGGCTGAGTAGAACAATAATATTATGAACAATCAATTGGCCAGGATGTTGAAGCAGGGTGTTTAGTCTAGGAGACAGATTAAAAGAAAATTAACAGCAAACTTGCTGTTGTTTTCCCTGCTGTCTGGGTATTATGCCAGCTGCCGGGGCCTGAATTGTGCTGGGTTAGAATAACATCAGGCTCTCTCACCCCCATATGTCCATCAGGTAAATTCAGATAATTATTTCCCTTGTTTTCTTCTTTATGAGCGGAGTATAGTTTTGTATTATAAATATCAAGGAGCTTGGGAAGATCAGTGTTACTCTGGGAAATGAAATTGTTTTAATAAACCGGGGAATTTTTAGCATAAACAAAGTTTCTCTGGATCACTTTATCTAGATCAGGAGTTTGGGGAAAGCAGCTCTGTACTAATTTATTTCAAACCATGGGGAATTTCATTAAAGTTGGATTAAGTACTTCTTAAAATAATACATTTTATACAAAAAGAACTCAAAATAAAACATTAAAAAATTTAAAATTTTTGCTGGATAAGGGAAAAATATAATTTAAAAATTAATTTTAAATAATTATCTAACTCTCTCTTGAATCCATAATTATCTAACAATAAAAACAATTATGGAAATGATTACAGCTTTTTTTTTTTTACATTTCCTTCACAATTTAGTTAATTTATTAAAACAGCTGTGTGAAAAAAATATTTCCTCAGGTGTTAATGATGAAGTGTGTGAAATAAGCCTAATGAGACGCGTTCTCTCTTTCAAAAACTGGCAAGTGTTGTGTAAACTGCTTCTTTGTTCTAGCCTTGATTCAGGGATCATGGCTTAGTTCCCACACTAGCTACCCATCACTTTGTTTTGTTAAGCGATATCTTTCACTTTCATTTCCGCAAAATACTGAAGTAATTATACCTATTTTTTTTTCTTTTGTCGGGGAACTCCTTTTTCAAAGGATTAAATTACAAGACAATGCTTATGTATAAAGTGGAGCTTTTAGACAGTACTGCCACTGGTACAGAAAATGTACAATATTCATTTTATTCATATTATATTTTCTGGTAAAATTAAGTATGAAGCAGCAACCTATAGAATGGGATGGGCTGGCTTAGCGGTAGAGCTCTAGATTTCTAACCCGAAAGTCTCGAGTTCAAATCTGGGTTCAAGTCAGTAGAATGTCCCTTAGTTCACTCAGCTCTGATGAGTACCTAACTCATGCTAGGGAAAGTAAAGGCACCTGGGCATAGTGCTGACCACATAATCCCTTCATATGCCAAGGTCCCAAAAAACAGGTGAACTCTACTTTGCCCCCATAGACAAAGCATCAAAATCCATAAGTGAGGATGGATTGGGCAAACAGGAGAACAAGAATATATCACCAGGCAGGTCATAGTGCCACAGAAAATGAAGCAAGGGTTGCAGGAATTACATGAGCCCAAATAAAGAAAGCCACCCAGAACCCACTCACATGGGTCTCACAAGATCAGATTAGTATTAAATTAAATTCTGTAACTCTTCATTTTCTAAGACTTCTATCTTCTATTAGTACAGATAAAAGTGAATATAAGCACTAAATTTAACTAGTATATGTTAAAGTAAGGATGTGACGTAATGTTTAAACAACACTGAACCAGATATATTGTACAAAGTTGTACTGGTTTAATTTAAATAGTTTAAGAAACTTTATTATGTCCCTTTAGGTAAATGAAGAATTATGTCCCTTTAAATACACGAAGTAGTAAATGACTGCTTTAATTGGAGGATCTTTTGTACTGGTTTACTTTAAATAGTTTAAGAAACTTTATTATGTCCCTTTAAGTAAATGAAGAATTATGTCCCTTTAAATACATGAAGTAGTAACTGACTGCTTTAATTGGAGGATTTTTTTATTGTATTAATTAGGCCTAACGATTTAAAAAAAAATATAAACTGTTGTCTGACTAAACCTTTCATTTCCCACCTAATTGTACTCACACCCACACAAACAACTCTCACACCCACACAAACAACTAGGGGCCTTGAGAGAACAAAAACACGGCACACAGAAACAGGCGGAAGCCAAACAACTGCTAGTAAGAGAGGGCTACCGGCAGCTATCCATGTCGATTTTTTTTGTTATGGTGAACGCGATGGTTTTAATAAGAGCACTTAGCCACTTTACCACATGTGGCACACTGATGTAATTACTGGAAGCGGGAGGCGGCACGACCATACCCATTTGTTGGCTAATAGTTTTTCCGCACTCTGATTGCTCGCTCTTCATCTCAATATTTCCTCATTACAATATTTCCGTATCTCATTATCTACTTTATAAAAAGGGATTGAAAAAGTTTATTAAATACTCATGAAGTATGTTTTAAAAAAAATTATAATTCAGCGGGAGCGGGGGAGTACAAGGGTTTGGGGGAACAATGTATGAATATGACAGTTCATAAACAACGCAAATTTGATAAGAAAAATTCTTAAGAAAACAACACAATTTTATTTATCAAAGTATCTATATATATAAAATCCAACAAAGTCAGACTCTTAAGCTCTTCGTCTGAGTTTGAAGTCCTATTATTAGCCCACACAGCCTAGCTTATATGAGCACAATTCATTCTCACAAAGCCACTGGCGACGACATTCTCAGTGGATTTCTATCGATGCATACATGCGAATCCCCCGTATGAGGGCTGATTGAGTAATACGGCTAGCGGTAAAGGGGTTAAACGGCAGCGTTATTGACAACCCGGTGTAGGGGCTAGTAAATCGCCCTGATATATTACCATAAATTAAATAGAAATATTTTTCGTTTCAAACGGAGTGGTTGTCGATAGGTGAAAGCACGCACGATTTACGCTCCCCTCCCCAAACATGATGTCGTATTTTTTTTTAAAATCCGGACTAAGGCTGGAGGGAGGGGGGAGGGACGGGGGGGGGGGGGGGGGGGGCGGGGACGGCAAGATACATTTAAAGTGTGTACTATGTATATAAAAAAAAAATTACAGCAGCAAATATTTCTTTTCTCAGCATCTAAACTTTAAACACAAAGTTTGCTTTAAATATGGATTATGGTTATACTAATAGATATAAATACTTGGGTAAAAATGTGAATATTTTATAGGGGTTGGTGGGGGGTTTGGGGTGGGTTCAATGGAGGCACAATGACAAAGATGTTCTAAGCAAACCATTATATATATATATATATATATATATATATATATATATATATATATATATATATATATATATATATATATATATATATATATATATATATATATACACCAACAATATATGTTTAAATACAAGGTTCGTATCCTTGCAATGTGCTTTCCTATTATCCGAACAAATTTAGCACCTCCGCCCTGGGTGTGAAATGCTATTGACCTCAGAATTTCCTTTAAACTCGGCTTTGTGTTAACACAGAAAAGGGGAGCCCAAGAAAAAAGTTGTGTGTTTTCATATACTAATTATATGTCGCTGTTTCAAATTGAGACCCCGACTCTTACACATACTGACATATACATACATACAGCGTATATACATACACATGTTATACATGTATACATCAATTTTACAAGCACATATTTATTATAGGCGTAAGATTATAAGCAAACATAACACAAAAATCGTAATTAGACAAACGTTTTGAAATTATCTCTGAAGTTAATTTTTCAATTGATGTCGAAATGGCGGACTGACCAACAATAGCCTTTGTTCTGCAGAGTTCAATGTCCGTTTCAGGTTTGGCACGAAATACCAAATATTTCTAAATTTGTATTTCATTTTTTTTCCGATAATAATTACATTGGCATTTTTTAAGAATTATTTTAAAAAATTAATGAAGTTTAAAAAAAAAAATCTTTACCAACCCCTATCATACACCTAATACTTCCATTGTACCCCTGTATGAGCAGACTCGCGGCCAATCCATCCCCGATTCTCTCCCCTATCACAATCCATCCCGAATTCCCTCCCCTATTGGCGTGGCGGTTGACGGCTCAGCTGAAGCAGAAACCCGATTCACAACAGATTTGCTACTCGGGGACACTGTGGCGTCAACGAAAGATGCGCGACTTAGTTCACTACACAGAAGAATGCAAACTCTCAATCAACCTTTTTTTTTCTTCTTTTAATTTTTTTTTATGTGGGTCCGACAGACTTATAAGAAAGAAAAAAATTATATTTTATCAACCCAAAACGCAATGAGATTATTTTCAACGTGAAAGGACGGATTTCCTACACAAATCAACAGGTTTTGATGAATTACTTCCCTTTAAAACTTGAATAATTTGTTTTTTTCGCATACTGCGATTTCTCTTGTGAACCCCAAGCACGCCTAATCGTGAGCTTAAAAAAAGGGGGGGGGGGAATTGTATATATTAACCCCACCTTTGTTCAGACAGGATGTGATGAAACAAAACGTTGCGTGTCTGCCTGATCGGTTCTATATTGGGCTGTATTCATCTTTGTGCCCTTTTTGTGGGTCATTAACCTTTATTATAAGGTGTTCTTTTAGTTTCAGTCCTAACAATCCATTATAAGGTGTTTCATTCCAAACAATTCATTATAAGGTGTTTCATTCCAAACAATTCATTATAAGGTGTTCTATTAGTTTCTGTCCTAAAAATTCATTATAAGGTGTTCTATTAGTTTCTGTCCTAAAAATTCATTATAAGGTGTTCTATTAGTTTCTGTCCTAACAATTCATTATAAGGTGTTCTATTAGTTTCTGTCCTAACAATTCATTATAAGGTGTTCTATTAGTTTCTGTCCTAAAAATTCATTATAAGGTGTTCTATTAGTTTCTGTCCTAACAATTCATTATAAGGTGTTCTATTAGTTTCTGTCCTAACAATTCACTATAAGGTGTTCTATTAGTTTCTGTCCTAACAATTCATTATAAGGTGTTCTATTAGTTTCTGTCCTAACAATTCATTATAAGGTGTTCTATTAGTTTCTGTCCTAACAATTCACTATAAGGTGTTCTATTAGTTTCTGTCCTAACAATTCATTATAAGGTGTTCTATTAGTTTCTGTCCATACAATTCATTATAAGGTGTTCTATTAGTTTCTGTCCTAACAATTCATTATAAGGTGTTCTATTAGTTTCTGTCCTAACAATTCATTATAAGGTGTTCTATTAGTTTCTGTCCTAACAATTCACTATAAGGTGTTCTATTAGTTTCTGTCCTAACAATTCATTATAAGGTGTTCTATTAGTTTCTGTCCTAACAATTCATTATAAGGTGTTCTATTAGTTTCTGTCCTAACAATTCACTATAAGGTGTTCTATTAGTTTCTGTCCTAACAATTCATTATAAGGTGTTCTATTAGTTTCTGTCCATACAATTCATTATAAGGTGTTCTATTAGTTTCTGTCCTAACAATTCATTATAAGGTGTTCTATTAGTTTCTGTCCTAACAATTCATTATAAGGTGTTCTATTAGTTTCTGTCCTAACAATTCACTATAAGGTGTTCTATTAGTTTCTGTCCTAACAATTCATTATAAGGTGTTCTATTAGTTTCTGTCCTAACAATTCATTATAAGGTGTTCTATTAGTTTCTGTCCTAACAATTCATTATAAGGTGTTCTATTAGTTTCTGTCCTAACAATTCATTATAAGGTGTTCTATTAGTTTCTGTCCTAACAATTCATTATAAGGTGTTCTATTAGTTTCTGTCCATACAATTCATTATAAGGTGTTCTATTAGTTTCTGTCCTAACAATTCATTATAAGGTGTTCTATTAGTTTCTGTCCTAACAATTCATTATAAGGTGTTCTATTAGTTTCTGTCCTAACAATTCACTATAAGGTGTTCTATTAGTTTCTGTCCTAACAATTCATTATAAGGTGTTTCATTCCAAACAATTCATTATAAGGTGTTTTATTAGTTTCTGTTCTGACAATTCATTATAAGGTGTTCTATTAGTTTCTGTCCTAACAATTCATTATAAGGTGTTCTATTAGTTTCTGTCCTAACAATTCATTATAAGGTGTTCTATTAGTTTCTGTCCTAACAATTCATTATAAGGTGTTCTATTAGTTTCTGTCCTAACAATTCATTATAAGGTGTTCTATTAGTTTCTTCACCATTATGTGTTTTGTGTTTCTGTCCTGAACCTTCATTATAAGATATTTAAATGTTTGTCTCTTAACACTTTATCAATAAGGTGTTCTTTATGATAAACCGTTCTATATTTTAATCATGACTTAATCAGAAAGTGTTGTATATGTTTATGTCCTCACTTCATCATAATGTTCTGCAGCTCCCAGTTCTGTGCATGCATACGCAAAGGTACTTTATAAACTAATTTTTTTAAGGGGCGAAAAGTTATTTTTTAACGCCACTACCACAAGTTTTTTTTTTTTTGAGTACTTTAATTCAAAAAAAAAAACGAGAGGTAATCTGTAGTACAAAACTAACCCGTACACACATGCACCGACTCTCGCCCCCTCCCTCACGTTCAATTGCACAACGGACCGTGTACCGACCAACTCATTAGCTCCTCCCCACCCCCCGGTCTCCGTAGGTCTGGGACACACGGTAGGATCAAGCCATCCACGAAGTTCTGCTTATGACTTTCGCAGATGGGGGAACACTTTTCACCAAGAAGTGTGGGACATGTTTTACTCGTTGCCGATAACCCAAGAGGGGAGGGGATGAAAAAAAAACGGGAGAAAAATCTAGCTAAACACCGTGCAAGTTGGAGAAAGAATTCCAAAGTTTCTGATGAGTCGAGGTTGTTACAACTTTATAAGCAATCCAGTGGTCATGGCCGTCAAAACAATAGCAATCCAGCGGGCCAGACATAACAGCGATGTGAAAATCAGACACGTCGTCAGATACAAGCAGTGTGTCACACGTCAAACCATTACAGACATCTACATATATTCTTAAAATAGCCAACACGGTTAAAGAAAAATTAGCCTTTACTAGGCCTAATCCCCCCGTGCCTTATCTACATTGTGTCACAATTCGGTGCCGCATCTTAACACTGTCTAGGTGTCATTTAGTTTCAGAGTTTCTTCCAGGCATCTCTTCGGGGGCGAAGCCCCCCCCCCCCCCCGAAAATGTTTTACCGCCCCCCCCCCCCCCCCGAACGAAATGAAATTTATATAATTTATATAGAAAATATATACTTTTAACAGTGTCCGCCCCCCCCCCCCCCCGAAGAAAGTCTACCGCCCCCCCCCCCCCCCGAAAATTTCAAGTGCCCCCCCGGAGAAAAAAGTCTGGAAGAAACACTGTTTAGTTTTGATGTTGAAAACATAATATATGGAGGCATCTTAGCTTTCGTCATGTACCATGCATTTGGCGTGGGTATAACGTCATTTCAAGATATCTCGTTTTAAGCCGTAAATAGATAAACAAATGCCCCACATTTTTCTTAACAAATGTTATTCATGTTCGCTATATAAAAATTATTTTTTAACTTTATTGCAATAACTAAAAATTATAATCAAACTTTAAAAAAACTATGTTTTTTAAAAAATTTCAATGTCTAAGTTTTTAAATCAACGCCTCTTCCTATATTCCGTTTGGTATTCATCTATTTTAGCACACGATTCGTTAGGAATGTGAATCTCATTTCTAGAAATAAAAAAAATAAAAAGCAAAGAGCCCCCGGGCATTGCAAGGGAACACTTGGTGATTCTTGAAGCAATTACGACATCCTGTACGAGGAACGGTCGATTGTTCAAACCTGGAGCCGTGACGTTCACAGTCCTGTGGCTTACAGTCACGTCATTTGGTAAACAAATTGTGGAAGACTATTTTTAGAATAAACAAGACAAAGCATTATTTTTTAACTCGGCCCCAAGAACTATCTATAACTAATATTTTTTCAAAGCGTGGGCTTAATTAATTAACGTAATTACTCTTTTAAAATGCCTACTTGTTGAATAGCAATTAAACACCTGTGCTGGTGTGATTTTGAGAGAAGGTAACGTCATTACAGAGCAAATTATAACATGGGAAGGGAAGGGAGGGTTGGTACTATGAACACTTATACGAGATTTGTCATGTTTTAATCCTGCTGTGTGGTGGGGGTGTGGAGGGAGGTGGGGGTGTGGAGGGAGGTGGGGGTGTGGAGGGAGGTGGGGGTGTGGAGGGAGGTGGGGGTGTGGAGGGAGGTGGGGGTGTGGAGGGAGGTGGGGGTGTGGAGGGAGGTGGGGGTGTTGAGGGAGGTGGGGGTGTTGAGGAGGATGTGAGGCTTAAGAATAGTAAAGACATGAGCTGGTTGTGAGGGGGTATAATGTTTGTGAGGTGGGGATATGTGGTCCGATGAAGACCTAAGGGCTATGGGTGTGTCCAGTCACGAGGCGACAGTGAGGGGACGGTCGCGGTGTGTCTGGGGGATGACCTCGATGTATGAGGATAAACGTATTGGAGAGGTGGGGAGTACTATGGACATTGTGGTTTAAGATTTGTCAAGACATTGAAAGGGAGGGGTTCATAGTGTGGGGATGAGGAGATGGTCCCGATGTGAGGGGATTGAGGAGGGGTAGTACTATGAACACCTGTGATTCAAGATTTGTCAAGACAGAGGGGGGGGGGGTTAACAGTGTGGGGGTGAGGTGGCGGATTGAGGAGGTGTGGTACTATGAACACCTGTGGTTCAAAATTTG
>NW_026732495.1:95000-150810 GCF_028476545.2 Physella acuta
ACCTATATATAAGTAAGCAAATACAAGTTTCAACCGAGCTGCGTAGTGCAACCACATGTATCCATGCACAAGTAGACAGGAATTTCTTTTAAGGCGCAAAGAGAGAACACTAAAGAAGAATATAAAAAAAGATGCATTGACAAACTGCAGTTCAGACATTTCTTTAATAAAAATAGGAAAGAAAACCAGGAACAATGTCGAAGAATTTCAAGTTGGAGGGGGGGGGGAATACTTATCGATTACAGTAAATCAAGAGAAACAAATGTTCTATAATAAGGAAATGTAAAATTGTGTATAATGTCAATGAATAAGCTATACAACTACTTAAGTAGATAATTTCTCTTTTTAGCAATGTGTTCAGGACATACCCTTCCCAGAACATTTGGTCTAAAGATCGAATCCAATGTGAAAGCCTGAAACAAGACTAGATGTGTTATTTGGTCTGAAGAAAGAATCATAAGTGGATTACTAACACAGTATAGCACGGTTTGAGACTAAAACACTTGGTCGAAAGATGGAATCTAAGGTAGATGTCTAAACCAACAAGGACTGAAGAGTAGAACATTTGGTCTTAAGATCGAATCTAGGCCTAATGTAGAGGGGCTAAACCAAAAAGGGCTGAAGACATAACATTTGGTCTAAAGATCGAATCTTAGGTAGAGGTCTAAAATCAACACGGACTGAAGATAAAACATTTGGTCTAAAGATCGAATCTTAGGTAGATTTCTAAACCAACAAGGACTGAAGAGTAGAACGTTTGGTCTAAAGATCGAATCTAGGCCTAATGTAGAGGGGCTAAACCAAAAAGGGCTGAAGATAGAACATTTGGTCTAAAGATCGAATCTTAGGTAGAGGGCTAAACCAACACGGGCTAAACATAGAACATTTGGTCTAAAGATCGAATCTTAGGTAGAGGGCTAAATCAACAAGGTATGAAGATAGAACATTTGGTCTAAAGATCGAATCTTAGGTAGAGGGCTAAACCAACAAGGACTGAAGATAGAACATTTGGTCTAAAGATCGAATCTTCGGTAGAGGTCTAAACCAAAACGGGCTAAGGATAGAACATTTGGTCAAAAGATCGAATCTTCGGTAGGGGTTTAAACCAACACGGGCTGAAGATAGAACATTTGGTCTAAAGATCGAATCTTAGGTAGATTTCTAAACCAACAAGGACTGAAGAGTAGAACGTTTGGTCTAAAGATCGAATCTAGGCCTAATGTAGAGGGGCTAAACCAAAAAGGGCTGAAGATAGAACATTTGGTCTAAAGATCGAATCTTCGGTAGAGGGCTAAACCAACACGGGCTGAAGATAGAACATTTGGTCTAAAGATCGAATCTTAGGTAGATTTCTAAACCAACAAGGACTGAAGAGTAGAACGTTTGGTCTAAAGATCGAATCTAGGCCTAATGTAGAGGGGCTAAACCAAAAAGGGCTGAAGATAGAACATTTGGTCTAAAGATCGAATCTTAGGTAGAGGTCTAAACCAAAACGGGTTGAAGATAGAACATTTGGTCTAAAGATCGAATCTTCGGTAGAGGGCTAAACCAACACGGGCTAAACATAGAACATTTGGTCTAAAGATCGAATCTTAGGTAGAGGGCTAAATCAACAAGGTATGAAGATAGAACATTTGGTCTAAAGATCGAATCTTAGGTAGAGGGCTAAACCAACAAGGACTGAAGATAGAACATTTGGTCTAAAGATCGAATCTTCGGTAGAGGTCTAAACCAAAACGGGCTAAGGATAGAACATTTGGTCAAAAGATCGAATCTTCGGTAGGGGTTTAAATCAACAAGGTATGAAGATAGTACATTTGGTCTAAAGATCGAATCTTAGGTAGAGGGCTAAACCAACACAGAACATTTGGTCTAAAGATCGAATGTTCGGTAGAGGGCTAAACCAACACGGACTGAAGATAGAACATTTGGTCTAAAGATCGAATGTTCGGTAGAGGGCTAAACCAACACGGGCTAAGGATATACACCGGGCACTGAGTGTATACACTACGCACGTGCGGTGCTTCTGCTAAGAAAAATGTGGCGTCGGCTTCACATGGGTGTATTAGGCGGGAAGAGAGATTAAAGGGATATTACACCTCCATTTTAAAAAGAAATCAAGCTGCAGAGTCCAATAAAAACTGGAGGGCTGTTGGAAAATTTAATTTTTCGATCAAAATTTACAGTCGACCAGAAAATAAACATTAGAGTATGTAAATATGTTAGAAGATGACTAACCACATTCGTTATTTCTATATACAGCTACACCGTGAAGGATAGGTTGCCTTATCTAGAATCATACAAGCGTGTATATAAATCTAGTTTGCCGGGGTTAACAAAACATGAAGACGGAAATCACTATCGGTGTGGTAAAGTGGTTAAACAGGAATTATCGTTCTTTGGTAGCTTACCTCCCTTGATGTTAACAAACAAATGCTTTGGTATTTGCAGCAGTTATCACGATGACATTGTATGCTATTGTCGCGATACATTTTCAACCGATGTCTTGTAATTTGCAACCAGCATTGACCCGGTTTAAAAACTTAATATGCTGATAACTTTTGGTTTTATATAAATGAATACGTCCTTACCGTAAATTATTAAAACAACCAACGACATGGTTGTATAAGTAAAACCCATGTTATTGCTCATCTATTTCCTTGTATTCACAAGACAAACAATCTCCGCTAAACTAGACGGGTTTATAAAGATCATAGTAAAAGCCATAACGACAACCGGATACAGAGAAGAGCTCCATTAACATCAAATAAACCCCTCAAAGAATTCACCATCAGTGTAATAAAACATTTCCGAATTACAAGTGGAATTTTTTTTATTTCCAATTATAGTATAACATGTTTATGTTAACGGCCGCAATAAAAACCGATGATCTAATATGAAGCACGGTTATTTCTGTCGATAATGTTTTTTTTGTGTGTATTGTTTGTTGAGTATCAGGGGAAACAAAAACCCACTCTGACTAATGCAATTGACGCGGATGAAGCTCCAATCGATGATCTCAATGTCTGATGGGTTTTTCATACGGCTTGGGCATCTAAGCGCTTCAGCTGTTCTGTACAGCGTTGTTCACCGGGCACTACAACAAATCTTTGCTTAGAATGAGAAGGCCTTCACAGTGACTAAGTTTATTTTAGAGCATAGTTGGAATTTTTTTTTTATTTCAAGGTTATTGTGTTTAAAGTATACAAAAGTTGGTAAGGTTACCCTTTTGGACCTGGCAGTCAGGGAGACAGATGAAGTAGAGTTCACCTGTTTCGGCGACCTCGGAACGCAAGGGATAGTTAAGTATGGCCAAGTCACGCTTACACTCACCAACTTGAGTCAGATACCACATCAGAGCAAAAAATGGACAGGGATTCAAGCACAGAGTCCGATCTCAAGACTTTCGACTTGGCAATCGAGTGCTCTACCCCCGACCACGCCGTAACATTGTTTGATGTGTGGTTGAACAAAGCAATATTTGAAGTGTTTAAACATCAAAACAAACAGTTTAATTCAAGAATCAACTTTTCAAGTAACTTCTTTTGACGTACACACTTCATGTGGCCTTTTATGGAGCGAAAACTTGAAAGAATTTTTTATGTTTCATAAAACTTTTATTCGCCTTTGGTAAAAACGTGTTTCAAATGACGCATTTATCTGATCAAAGGACTGCTGGTTCAGAAGATTTTTAAAAAAAAATGTATAACTGGGCGAAACCCAAAGTTCAGTTCCGTTTGAATAAGGGATTCTTAATCAAGGAGTCACGTATCCCCATCAAGTCTGGGGGGGGGGGGGGGGGGGGGGGGGGGGAAGAAATTTTCATGAAAGTTTTAAACAACTTTTATTCTACATTTTTTTTTATAATGAACTTAATTAAAATAAGTATAAAATTTAATCCAATTCATAAGATGCCATAACTGACATGATTAACACGTAGAGACTAAAAATAAACATATTAACGTATTGTCTAAATTATGTCAAACGCGAAAGAATACACTTTACTGTGCATCAAACAAAAATCTTTACATCAAATAAATCATAAAATTAAAAAAAAAATGCACACCATTAAACGGATGACGAGGACTTGTATCATTAAAAAAACCGCTCCAATAGACGCCATCGGTCCTGGCCCGAATTTCATGCGCACACCTGACACGTGTTTATTTACTTTATTCCCCAGTTAGGACTTTGAAAAAAAAAATCCCCTTTGGTTGTTAAACACGTGCGTTAATTATGTTTCTGAGCCGAGGCGGCTAGAGCCAGCCACCAGGTTTGTTGTGTTCATCCAAAACAAAAAGGTGTGATTGATTGGCTGTTCGCTGGAAGGGATTTTTAATAGAGGCCCTAATGTCAAAATTTTAAACATTTTTTTTATTTAAAAAAAAAAACACAATGGGAGACTCTAGTCGACAAAGACATTTATTTTAGACTTGGTTTGCCAAATTAAAAAAATAATTTTCCCCGCGAAAATAAAATTATCCGCGGATATTAAAATGTGATGGCGTTATGTGAAGAAAAACAAACAAACCATGCCACCACCACCCTGTACCACGGGAATGTCAGCATTGTCAAGTGTAGTTTAACTCCACCGAATCGGTATCTTCTGTTATTGATGTCTTCTCTTTGTATACCAGACAGATGATAGTGTATGCATATAGACTGGGGGATTCTACAAGTTCAGACTATTAAAAATTTTACTTTTGTATTACACGTTTCAAACCATGTCTAATAGGATATTCCTAGATATTTGACGTATGCGCTGTTTTTAAACTGCTTGTATCTAAGATGATACACCAAGATACTTTAAGTTTGTGTGACTGCTTTTTCTGACGAAGTTCGAAAAGTCAGTCGTTAATTCCCTAGACTCAGTTTGATAACCATTTGATTAGTTCATTAACTTCACCAACATAATTAAGGCCAATGTATTTCCAACATGGGCCCTGTTAAAATCTCTCCAACCCTCCCACCTTTAAAGAGTAGTACACTATCTTATCAACCTGCGTCGAAATACACCTGATAGTAGTTTGGGGTATGGGAATAGCAGAGGAACCCCACCCGCCTCCTGCCTAAATATATAGTGGAGGATTTTGTTTACTCTGTTTGCCATCTGCACGCGATGGTCAGGTGTCGGCGGGAGGGTAAAGAAAGAGCTTGCCAATAAACTCACGGCCATATGGCTGACAGACTCGCACACAAACACATCACCGTACATGTGCCGGTGTGAAATTTGTTAAAATCTTCATCAGCAGTTTGCCACCCTACACCGTAGGCTAGTTGTGGTTATTTTAGATAAGACGGGGACAAAAGTTGCAAACACATCGACGTACATGTGCCGGTGTGAAATTTGTTAAAATCTTCATCAGCAGTTTGCCACCCTACACCCATAGGCTAGTGGTGGTTATTTTAAATAGGACAGGGACAAAAGTTGCAAACACATCACCGTACATGTGCCGGTGTGAAATTTGTTAAAATCTTCATCAGCAGTTTGCCAACCCACACCATAGGCTAGTGGTGGTTATTTTAGATAAGATGGGGACAAAAGTTGCAAACACATCACCGTAATTGGCCGGTGTGAAATTTGTTAAAATGATCAGCAGTGTGCCACCCTACACCATAGGCTAGTGGTGGTTATTTTAGATAAGACGAGGACAAAATTGGCACAAGAAAGTCCCTTCGATAAAAGCGCATAATTGAGATTGATCAGAAAAAAAATGTGCTAAAAAGTAGTAGGTCATCTTGAAAGGCTGAGTGGACTATAATGGCCAAGTCAAATAACAGTACTTTCTTTAGTTATTACGTTCGAAGATAGCCATCACCCGTGAACCTGTATGCTGGCGGGATTTCGCTTAGAAGAATCATTGTCTGATTTACGATGTGAGCCAATAGCCACTATATAGCTCACATACTTTGACTAATGTCTCACACTTAAGGCTTTTATATCACTTTTAATAGCAGTGACGAGTATTTAATGTTATGTCGTGTCGAAGTGATTTAAAACACAGTGCTGTCTCACTCAACCTGAACGGATATGATATCAGCGTATGCGGAAATACAGTCCAGTGGTAGCTACCATGGCGAGGTGAAATAATCCGACCCGCTACAATGTCTTGAAGCGGATCATAGTATAAAAACTAGGTCTGATACAACAGAACAAAAAACAAAACAATGAATACCGTGATAAAGACCACTACCTCCCACCTCCCACTTACTGTTTAATGGGTGAAACTTAGTGCAATTGTAAATGCTTGTACTACATGAGTCAAAAAACTACTGCGCGGCCGCGAAACCGCGCAGCTTAGAGGGAACTTAGTGCATGACTCGTATTAAACAAAACAACTCGTAGATTCTATTTCTTTGAATTGTTTTTATATTTTAAAATTTTCTCGTGACGACAACTAAAAAAAACGCGTGATCGAGAAGCTCTGTATTGTGGGTTTCTTTATACGGTTGATCTTTGAATTTAACATTAAAAAAGGAATGTAAACTACTTCAAACAAAAGTGATCAAGATTAATTTAAGAAAGAACAGTATCACAAACATCCAACACAGCCTGCAAAGCTCGTTTTTCATAGACACCAAATGCGCTTTAGTTCTTTATATATATAGATATTAAGGCCAAGACTCTTTCCTTTAGAATTTGGATTGTTATATTGGCGGTTATAATTTCAAGTCATGACTTCTGTGTCAGTTGAATAAGCAAGCGGTCTTAAATTGAATTCAAGAAGAGAAAAAAAAGAGGGAGTCGCATATAATGCTAGTTAATTCTCAAAGGCTTTTATCGGATTGTATAGCCGGTGAACCCCTTGATATGAGCGTTCACGTTGGCTGTGTCCCGTGAAAGACAGGGAGATACTGGGCATTAAGGCGGCCCATGGGGGTGACGCTGTGGCCCCGTGTTCCTGGGTTAGGCTTTGAAAAAAAAAGATATATCGCAGTAATCGAATTGCTTTAAAAAAAAACGATTTTTTGGTTTATAAAGGGTCTCAAAAAAGAAAAAAAAAGACAATGGGACAAGCGATGAAGTTGGTAAAGAAGACTGATTCCACAGGCAAAGCACGGGGTGAAGATTAAGTGAAGTAATTTTTTTTCATATATATATATATATATATATATATATATATATATATATATATATATATATATATATATATATATATATATATTTAATGTATGTAAAAATTTATTTTTAAATTTCCCTTTTGCTTACTTTACCAGTTTTAACGGTTTTCTATAAAGTATATCTTTAATATTCACTCAGTCAAATTAAACCCATTTAATATACATTTCCCTCCTCTCCAACCCTCCCCGCGTTTATTTTTTTTCCCCTTACAGATTATAGGTAAAGTTTAAAATATCAGTGCGAGCGCGGGATTCCTTACGATGAGCCAAACAGACGACCGTACCTGCTAATTTAGTCAATATGTACCGCAGGTGGCGGGAGGGGGTGGGCGAGGAAGGTGAGATGAGACACCGTGAGTGCAGAACAAGGTGAGATGGGGCGGACGAGATTAGCCGACATGCTGCCGGGCGCTTTTGAAGCCGGTACAGAATAACACATCCAGATAGTACTCAACTAATGTTACCGGACGGTGGAGGGTTACTCAACTAATGTTACTGATCGATGAAGGGTGATACTGAGCTAATGTTACTGATCGATGAAGGGTGATACTGAGCTAATGTTACTGATCGATGAAGGGTGATACTGAGCTAATGTTACTGATCGATGAAGGGTGATACTGAGCTAATGTTACTGATCGATGAAGGGTGATACTGAGCTAATGGTACTGATCGATGAAGTGTGATACTGAGCTAATGTTACTGATCGATGAAGGGTGATACTGAGCTAATGTTACTGATCGGTGAAGGGTGATACTGAGCTAATGTTACTGATCGGTGAAGGGTGATACTGAGCTAATGTTACTGATCGGTGAAGGGTGATACTGAGCTAATGTTACTGATCGGTGAAGGGTGATACTGAGCTAATGTCTGATCGGTGAAGGGTGATACTTAGCTAATGTTACTGATCGGTGAAGGGTGATACTGAGCTAATGTTACTGATCGGTGAAGGGTGATACTGAGCTAATGTTACTGATCGGTGAAGGGTGATACTGAGCTAATGTTACTGATCGATGAAGGGTGATACTGAGCTAATGTTACTGATCGATGAAGGGTGATACTGAGCTAATGTTACTGATCGATGAAGGGTGATACTGAGCTAATGTTACTGATCGGTGAAGGGTGATACTGAGCTAATGTTACTGATCGGTGAAGGGTGATACTGAGCTAATGTTACTGATCGGTGAAGGGTGATACTGAGCTAATGTCTGATCGGTGAAGGGTGATACTGAGCTAATGTTACTGATCGGTGAAGGGTGATACTGAGCTAATGTTACTGATCGGTGAAGGGTGATACTGAGCTAATCTTACAAGGGATAATACACCCTGATAGTATTCAACTAATATTACTAATTGGTAAAGGGCATTAATGAGTTAATCTTACTGGGGATATAGGATGATACATCCTATAGTATTCTCTTAAAACAACAGATTGGTGAGGGGTAATATTGAGCTAATAATAAAACCGGGGGTATAAGATAACACATCCAGATAGTACTCAACTAATATTATAAGTCCGTGCATAGTTACTCGACTAATGTTACTGACCGGTGCAGGGTTACTCGACTGTTACTGGCCGGTGCAGAGTTACTCAACTAATGTTACTGGCCGGTGCAGGGTTACTTAACTGATGTTACTGACCGGTGAACGATTACTTAGCTAATGTTACTGGTCAGTATAGGGCAATGCTGAGCTAATGTTACGCTGTCCCTCTGCCCAATCGGACGGCGTGGTCGGACGGTATCGTGCAAGACTGCTAACTCTAAAGTCCCGAGTTCAGATCCCAGAGGACCTAACTCACGATATGGAAAGTAAAGATAGACTATCCCTGTATTTGCCTCGGCACAGAAACCGATGGGATATAGGGCCTACTCCTGAAAAGCGTATAATGAAACAGTTCCGTATGTCAACGTCGATAAAGTTGCATATCAAACATGTATCTAAAATGGTCGGCGTGGAGGATTAAGAAGGAAAAAAAATTAAATAACTTCGATCAATGGTTCTTTCTAAAGAAGCCCAAAAATATATTTATCTTATCTTAAGCCAATGTTAAAGGACATACTATTCAATATTGAAGTACAGCTTAATGCTACGAGAGGTATGTGTATGGGTGGGTGTGTGACAACATCACAAGTATACTAAAATACTGTGCCTACTATTGTTACAAGTTAAACAAGGACTCCATCAAGAACAACTGTCGACAACAACAGCCAACTGAGGCAAATAATTAGCACAACTTGTAACGCTTGTTTTTCAACTCGTGGCGGTACTAACTCAGTCGCTTCAGCGTTAAACAATGGAACACCGCTCAAGGCTGTCCACCAGACCATGATGGTCCTCCACATCCCGCCCCCTTCCCCTACTTTGTCATAGGACCACAGGTGATCAAACAAAGATTTAGCCAGGGCTTTTTAGCGGCAAGGGGTGGGGGAGGCACATTGTTCGCTCAATACAAATAAGCTTTTCAAAAGTTTTTAAAGGCGAAAGTTGGGGGGGGGGGGGGGCGTGAAGAGAAGGGGGGAGGATTTCCAATGTGAAATGAATCATACACATAAATCACCAAAAACACCTGCGCGTTTAAGCAATATCAACCCAAAATACTACACCGAGTAGCTAATAACTAAAACGGCCATACAGATATACATCAACCCATGCAGCACTTATCTACCAAGTGGGAATAAAACACCGACAATCTTTCCGCATGTGACGTCAGATTTAGGCTTGCGTTACCCGTGTAGCGCAGCCATCTACGGAAATGATTTACGGCCTACTAAAATCGGGGCATACCAACTTCGGGTACACCGGAAAAAAAATTTACACCGCGTTTACACTTGCGACATGTAAACTATAAACGTCTACGAGAAAAAAAAAAACTTCGCCATAGGCCCCTAAGTTAATTTTATCAGAACATGTAAGGGGGACATATTGTGAAGTTTTTTTTTTTAATACATGTATAGTATACATGTCGCAAATGTAAACGCGGTATAAGGAAAACAACACAGCGAGCCCTCTATCAAACAACGACGCATCGCCCCCGCTTAGGCTGGGGTAAGGGGATTAAATGTATTTAAAAAAACATGAACAGTACAGCTTGATAAGACACGGTTTTGCCAAAGATAAAAATCGGACCGCCGACTGAATGCAAGCGTTAGCGCGGAAGAATAAGGACCTTCGCCTGTACAACAATGCTCAAACAGTGTTAGATTTATTGCTCATTGTCATCGTGGGTCCTTCTATGTCGGGCGTAACAGTTTGTTTGCTATTCGAAATACGGCGTGTTCGCTCCTTGTATACTGCGATGTTGGTTTGATGAGGTTGGGCCTAAAAATAAAATGCAAGCAGCCTTGTACTTGTACGGACAAGTGCTATTTCAAACCTATAATTGTATCGGAACTATGAACGTGCAGCAAAGTAGATGCCAAAGCAAAGTATACGAAGTTTAAAAAAAAAAGGTTAACGGTCTTATTTAACGCTCATGGATTAAGAAAGCCGAAGAGATACCGCGTCTTCCATCTTACTCCCCAGCAAGCATACATTATAGCTTGATACTGAACAATACAATACTCTCCTGGTAGACGAATACGTGGCTGGTAACGCTAGAACCCCGAGTCTGAAGTGGACTTCAACCCCGGGGACCAAAGTGAACTTCAAGTGCCCCGGGACAAGCCAATCGGACCCTACAAGTAAAGGAACGTGTTTCCGTGAGGAGCACTAAGCCTTTCCCCACGTTTAATTACAGAAAGATTTCAAGCAAGGGTTGCCCTCGATACAACCCCAGACACCCATTGTTATCAGCTGGGGCTAGGCATAAAAAAAAAATCCCATTGTGGGGGCTGTTGCATTGTTGGCAGAAAACTGAAGAGCGTTCCTCGCAGTGTACCTCGCTGTGGTCAAGAGGTGATGACAATGGTCACTACAGCCCGTCTGTAAGTTTTGACGTGCACAATACGGGGCCACCAGAATAAATGGGAAAGATCCTTTCTACTTCAGAAATCCCCCATTACAACCTTCACAATAGGACTTTATCCCCTAGCCCAACAGGACTGAGAGGTTGAGGTTAAATAAAGATGGAATTGAAAAATAATTGGACTTGGACCAGGGTGACACGTTCAATCTAATTAATTCTACATTAATTTACAGCTGGCTTAAAAATAACTTTTAACACAATACAGTTAACTGAACTTTACTTGGAGTTGAATTATGAATAAAATACCAGACATTTTGAGACTCCATGACAGTTTTTTTCAACAAAACACATCACAAAAATTTTGTTTTTCTTAAAATACTGTAGACACTCTGTTTTGTGCATATTATTCTACTTTAAAAAAAAAGAAAATGTTTTGGCATATTGGAATATCTGTAGTAAAATTAGCTACCAATTATCACTGGTTGACAGTTATTACAGCTACATGAAAAAGATCCTTCCATATGTACACACTAGAAAAACAAACAACAAAATTTGGAAGTTACATTCTTTTATAAATAAGCAACACCACTCTTTTCTATGATTTGAGTATGCTAATCCCTACAGCAACAGATGCCAACTTTGAGCATTTGGAAACAACGTTTTCTTGAAGGTTTATAATATTGTAACCTGTCTTAAAAATGATCACTCCAATGATAAACCCATAAATTAATTGGAAAATTTGGGAAAACTACTAGTGTCTGTAAAAGAACTCCAAATTATTTATTGAGTATATATGTTGCAACAATCGCCTTTAGATTAAGTAGGTAAGATGCGGAAAGTACAAATAATCTAATAACATTTTTTTTTAAAAATAGGGCTATAACTAGATGTAACTGTATTTAATCTGGGCAACCAAATATGTAAATTATCATAAATGAAGGAAAGCAGGTGATTACTAGAGAGATTGGAACAATTATCCAGTAATGCAAATTTTATTTTATAACTAGAACCTGTTATTGTAAATATAAACTAAAGTATAAAGCCACTTTGTATTGTCATTTTTTCAAATGAATTTTTTGGTAGTTTTTATCTCGATATTAAAACTTAATTTTTCTTTTTAATCATTGTTTTGGGCGCGCAATTGAAAAATGACTTTTGTGGATTACACCTACCAAGAGGGCTGATATTGTTTAACTATAGATAAAAGATCTAAACGTAACATAATAACTAGGACTAGCCTATATTTTTTATTACAAAAACTGTTCCAAAAATTAAAAAAACAAAACAACAACAATAAAACAAATTGGTCCTTAATGTTACGTTTTGAACTCTAGATTCAAATGTATGATAAGTGTACTTTAATTTTAGCGTGTTTTAATATGGTGAAATGTTTATCCACAATCCACCCTTATCAGAGTCATCTTATTAATTAAAAAAACCTAACGCTAAACAATAGGCCTATACCTAAGTTTAATAAAAATCAATGTTGTATCTAGTCTTATTAATGAACTGGATAGTGATGTGTAGGGACCACTATAGTAGCCCCTTTCAGCTTTAGGCTACATATTTGTTTAGCGACAAAGAATATAGTCCTAGAAATCTATACTATATCTAGATCTAGGCCTATAGGGCCTAATATCCTAAACTTAAAGCTTTAATTGTAATTATTCAATGATAAGAGCTATTTATTTGAGGTCTAATCCTAATTTAGTAGTTTAAGTAGGCCCTGGCCTATAGCAGCACAGCCCTATAGTATAGTATTAACTATTAAGTAGGCTATAGACTATATATAGCCTACTATAACTATAAAGTATATGACAGGTTTAATAAGTTCCCAGGTTTTTAATCTAGGAGGTCTATAGGCCTACTTTACTTTCTAAATTTCACAGTAATTTACTTTTTAGGCTATTTATTTTTCTTATTTTTCTTATAATAATTAGCTATTCGTAACTAAGGCAACATTTTACATTAACAATAACAACAAGAAAAGCAAAACTTTCAACAAAATATTTTTAATTTTAGTAGGCCTGCCTAGATAAAAAAATAACTTATTTCTAGATCTATTCAAAAGCAAAACTATTACAAAAGTATCTTTGATAGTTTACTTTAAATGTAATATTCTTAACCAATTATGCTAAGCTCAAAACCGAACTTCAATTTATTTTCTGTTTAGCTCAAACGAAACCTAGTCTATGTCTAGCACAACAAGCCTACTTCGTGCTTCTGCTATGTAAAGAAATGGAACAAAAACAGACTTGACGTCTGCGGTATGGCGCCGTCAAGTCGCAAGTGATTTTCTCTTAATACTACAAACAGCAGCTAACACAATTATATACTAAAATAAAGGTTCAACATTACAGTTTTATATTTTATAGAAATAAAAATTTATAACATACCAGTTACAAGTAAAATAAGCACAGAATACAGCAACATACTCCTAAGGATCGACATCATTCCGCCATTTGCATGACCTCCAACCTATTGGGTTGGAAATGTGAACTCTAACCTCTGATGAATACCCATGAAGTACGGTGTAGGGGTTAGTTTTCGTCCAACAGTAATGGGGCTGAGAGTCGGCGCGAAGAGTTCCGGGTGTAGTGATAATGCCAATTGAGAATGTGAGATGAAGCGGAGGCTTGCAGCTGTAAAATCATCTGCGTGTTGATCCAGAAATTTCTCACTCATCGTCTGCCTCAATCTAAACAGCCCGTGTTTGCAGAGGGAAAAATTTTTAAGGGGAAGAATCGGGATTAAGATATGATGTGCAGGTGCAAGAAAAGTCCGATTAAGTGTGCAATATATTTTCTACTCTTGTTTGATCAACTGAAAAACTTCAGTGCGCCCTCGATTTTCCCCCTACCTGTATTTATCCTGAAAATAAACTGTAGGCGCGGTGTATGCCTACGTGGTAATAGCCCCGATGTCCCTGCAGACAAGCTTGTAGACTTAGAGGAGGAAGAAATATCAATCGAGGGTAAAACTACCTTTAAGCTCTCGAAGGGATTGAAGGAACAATTACCTGTTCCAAAAACCTGTGTAAGGCAGCGAACATGCACGATCTGAAAAGTGTTCGCTGTTCATTTAAGTGTGTGTAAAATTAAAATAATTGTAAAAATAGTTTATATAGGCTACTTTATATATTATATATATATATATATATATATATATATATATATATATATATATATATATATATATATATATATATATATATATATATATATATTTATTTATTTATTTATATATATGTATAAATATATATTGGCCTTTATATATATATATATATATATATATATATATATATATATATATATATATATATATATATATATATATATATATATATATATATATATATATATATATGTGTGTGTGTGTGTGTGTGTGTGTGTGAGTGTAGTCCCTATAATCAGAACAGTTCTTAACTATGTTTATTCCCCCCCCCCCCCTCCTTCTCAACGACGCACATCGTTATTGATTCTGTTGCAGTTTTTTTTTTTTTTTTTTTTTTTAATTAAGCCGCATCTTTATCCAGCTCAAATATTATTCCTTTCATCCGAAAATCTTTTTTTGTTATCCGAAAGCCTGCTTTTTAATTTATCTCAATATCTTCTACAATCTGCAAAGCACAGAAAAATATTCGGATATAGCACGTAATGTGGGATCATGGTCGATAATCAGAGAACGATGGAGGGGAGAGAATACAATGCATTGCTTCCATCTCTATAACAGAAGAAATGGTCTCGCTAAAAACCGATAGACAAATCAGTTAACAATTAATTTGTACGATCACTACATTTCACTTTGCTTTTTTTTTAAATTTGTTTTTCAGTTTGACTTTAACGGACCCACATTTCACAGTTGATGTCCCTTATTACTATTTAAGATTATATTTTTTAAAAGTGGTATTCAAGATTTCACACATATCATTTGTGATGTTTTATCGAAATTTGGAGCCTGTAATAGAAAATCCAAACTATTCCTTCACATGTCGAGGTCCCTGAAACAGATGAACTCTACTTGATCTACCCCATATGTTTTGGGCACGAATGGGAAAAAATGATGAATAGAAAATCGTTATCGACAAACCAGTTAACTACTACTACTTTAAAAACGTGTCTAACGTACGGAGCAGAGTGGCGCAGTGGAAGCGTGCTGGGCCCATAACCCAGAGGTCCGTGGATCGAAACCACGCTCTGCTAATGTTTTTAATGTTAACAACTAGATCTAGATGAAAATTGACTCTGTGAATATATCTTTGAAATTACATAATTTGTTTTATTTCTAGTGGTTTTTTTTTATAAAGGACATTGTTATGCTTTCGTTAACGATATTACATTCTCTCATTCGTGAGTAATAGCCTACATTCACAAGAAAGTCTTTGCCTCAAATTTAACAGTCCCCTCGTTATGAAGAAATGTATATAAAAAGACGATAAGTCCATCGAGCTTGGTTAATTATTTCCTACGCTTCAAAGTTGTCTCTTCTAAGGGCAGGCAACTCCATCACTGTTGAAGTGCAGTACATATTTAGCTGAGACTGGGGAGTATGGACGAGATGTGGCGATTGACACCTGAGTGTTTGGGGTTCCCAATTGGGGTCGTCCATAAGTGACGTCCCTCACACAGGACGTCATGTACCCCCGCCCACTCACCAAATACGTCCATGAGGTTTAGACCAATATCCCACCTCCCTCCCAATTTTTCCATGCGTATCTGTCGTGGACAGTAAGTAAAGAAAGTAAAAGTAAAGTTCCCTTTCAAACCTGACGGTCTATGGGGCAATTGAAGTAGAGTTTATTTGTCTATGTGATTTCTGCATATGAAGGGATAGTGTAAAGAAAGGAAACTATAATTTAAGATGAAGTAGAGTTCAATTGTTTCTGTAACCTAAGCATATTTAATATCTTATGATTTAAGATGAAGTAGAGTTTCGCCACTGTCACTGACCTCTGCAGATGAAGGGATTGTTTGGTCAGCTACGTTGGATATGGATGGGTTCGAACCCGCGAATAGACCTCGGGTTAGCAATCCGACGCTCTATTACCACCGCGTTGGCTCCTTTTAAATTTGATTTGATTATGCGTTTTTTTTACAAGCTTTTATTACACTCACTTCCTCGTCAGTCTGTCTGTCTGTCTAGATCGAAACGCTCGAGCGAAAATTCAGACACTTCTACTTGACAGATACGGTTCGTAATTGTTTAGTTAATAGTCGTCCATAAAGGATGTCACACTGCTAATGGGGAGCGGGGAATGTGTTTGGAATTTTTGTGACGTTATGCGACGAAGGGGAAGATGGTGAAAGGGAGTTTTAAATAAAGCCGGAGTGATCTCCCCTAAACGTTCTCGAATATTTTTAATAACAATACGGTGATATAGACTTGATTTTTAATTACTTAAACTTTTAAAAAATCCATTTTTAATTATTTAAACTTTTAAAAATAGAATAGAATATCGTATAAAATAGAATTGCGCATTAAGTAAACGGCAAAAAAACATGTGTATAACAGTGCGGAATATTAGTACTTTATAAATTCATATTCGTTTTTTTTTTTGAGAAATCGGAAATAGCGTAAATTATTACTTCCGGTCAGCGGAAATTACTGAAAAAGATCTTTTACTTGTATGTAAAATTTCGTTTATCTCTCTAAAACAGTAGGCTTTTCAAAAGCCTATAGTATAATAAGTTCCATGTCCGTGTACCGGAAATCGCTGGAAAGTTGATACAGAACTACAAATTTGATATAATAATCATATATGAAATTTCATCAACCTAGCTGTAACGGTACTTAAGTTATCGTGTTCACAGACATACACACACACATACAGACATACGGACAAAATTGCGAAATTGAATTTTAGCCATTAATTCACATTTTTAAAAGTATGTTTTTGTATATTATAATATGTACAATACACAAAACCATCCATTTTTTTATATTGTAATATAAATTTAGAAAGAAGTCGATTTTTAAAAGGCAAAAAAAAAACAACAACTGCAACGTGGTTGAGATGTGAGTTGTGACGTCATTTGAGGGTGTGGATCTGGATTTAAGACGAAATGTGACGATGGGGAATGGAGAGAGAAACATCGTCAAAAAAAGCGTGACGTCATTAATGGACGACCCCCTTAGGAGTCATCCATAAATGCCGTCACGCTTTTTTTTGACGATTTTTACCCCCCCCCCCCCTCCCCTCCGTCACACATCGTCACAAAAAGCAAGATCCCCCTAAAATGACGTCACACCTCAGCCTACAACCCCCCCCCCCCCCCTCACAATTGCAGTTGAATTTTTCTTAAAACATCGATATTTTTTCCAAAATCTTGTCTGAACTCTGTCGACAGAGTATTTTGATCAATTCCTATTAAAATTTATTAAAACAATTTTCTAAAACGCAAAATAAGGGCTAAAACATTGCTTTTTTATAATACAAATGTGTGACGTCACACCATCTGAACCCCCCCCCCTCCCCCTCATCACACACCGTCATAAAATTACGGACCCCCCCCCTCCGCCCCCTCTACGAATGTGACGTCATTTATGGACGACCCCCTAACATATATTTCATTCCTTTTTTTTATAAGTAACACTACTTGGCTTTGTGCAGTGATTCACGTAAACATACATCACTTTGCTATTATTCCCGACCTCTCCTCTATTTTGTTTCCCTCCCCTCCCCCCCCCCCCCCCACCCTGGCTATAATTATGGGAACTATTTATAGTCATGGAAGGTTAAAAGCATAATTGTTGCCAGGTGCACTTGTGCAACTCTGCTCGAGAAGAGTCAAACCCTAAAACATGCCTGTTGTTTACAGAGACTGAACTATAATCACGCGGGGTATAGAGTACAATTTGGCATTCCACTTGCCAGATTTTAGTCAACATTGCGACCACCTGCGCTATGCGTATCTAACATTGGTTTTAAACCTAAATCTAGTTACATTTCAAAATATCTTGTTTATAATTATTTTAACCTACTTTCCCGAGTTTCAGCCAATTTTGGTTGTTATGAATATAATATATTTAAAAGAAAATGAAGTAGTTTCTGCCTTTCTCATGATATATGTAATGAAGCCACATTATGCGCATATCTAAAAATGACAAACGCAGCATAGTTCTTAAAAAAAAGCTCATTTAAGCTGCAGTTTTGAATTATAAACTTTAAAAATATATGGGGGGGGGGGGGGCAAATTGAAAGTTTGTCCCCGGGCGCCGGGAGGGCTCGTTACGCCTCTGTGTATGATCAAATTATATCGACAGAAATAACCGAGGAGAATCTACATTCTAACGACAATCGTATTTTATCAACATCAAAAGCTGAAATGGGTGTTCGTGTTTTTACAAAATGAAATATTAAATTTAAGAAAAAAAATCTTTTTTTTTTAAAAGTAGTTTAAAATAATTGTCGTCAAGTCTTTTAAAAATAAAATGTTTACATTTTTAAAAGTTTCCTAAATCATTTAATAATAATCATTAAAAAAGTTTTAAAAAACCCACGTTTTCTGATTGAACTAAAAAGTAGAAAATAAATGCTATAGGCCCTACATCACAATAATGCAAGCGATCACTCTACTATAAGCGATGAAAAACGTGGGGCGCCGAAGTAAAAGTTATATTACTATTGATTAGATAATACTATTGACTTTTATTAGGGAGCTTGTAGAGAGTCAACAGTATTAGAAACTGTAAGAAAATCACGGCGCCCCACGTTTTTGCTCGCTTATAGTAGAGTGATCGCTTGCATTATTGTGATGTAGGGCCTATAGCATTTATTTTCTACTTTTTAGTTCAATCAGAAAACGTGGGTTTTTTAAAACTTTTTTAATGATTATTATTTTCTACTTTTTAGTCTTTGTCTGTTTGCATTAAAATCTTGCTATCGATTTTATCTTTTCACTTTTTTTGGGTAAACGAAGACAACTCGTAAAAAGACAACTCGTAAAAAACACGTTGTTTGAATACGTTACTGACTAGAACACATAGATTTGAACCCGTGTCGAGTGGGATAGCAATCGTGTGCCCAACCACTCGACCATATCGTCTCCCCCAAACTGGCCTACCTCCTGTAAGTTTAAACTCGGTTCAAGCTAAATTCTCTGCCCCTAAGCCTGTGGCGACATGTGATCGTTCGCTTCACTGCGCGCGAGGTACGCGTCGCTGGTTTTTTTTGTAATGGCTAGCAGAGGAGAATTATATATATAGATTATATAGCGGTCTAAAATGCTCAATAAAATGTTTCCATTGATCAATTTAGTAATAATAACAATTGAATATTCAATGGTCATCCAAAAGAAAGCTTCCCTGAAAATTTCAGCGCGCTAGCTAACTGGGAAGTGCCAGAAATTTCGATCGCAAGATTGGATTGGAAAGACAAACAAATAAATAAATAAAAAAAACAAATTCCACCTTATAAAAAAACTTAAGGAACACGCCGAAGTATTTAAAAGCTAAAAATAATATAATTAGTATAATTATTCGCGCATAGTTCTGAAGTCACATGCGTTGGAAAATCATGTTTACAATCAAAAGCTTAGACGGGAAGTTTTTAATGAAATAAAAGAAACCACGTGTGTCCGGGCTAAATCTTTTTTCTAACTTTATAACATTAAATTGAACAGGCCAAAACCCTTCATAACGTTTAGTGATGCGGGTCAGCATAGCCCCTATCCCCCCAGTGTCGGATAAATGATACTGCGGGACAAATATGTACAATTGTCAGGACGCCCGTATAGGCTTGTCTCCCCTACATATGAAACAAAGCCGGATGGACCACCACATTGGAAAAATCCTGTGGATGCCTGTATCTAAAGCATGGGCTGAGAGTAAACTCCGCACACGGATTCTTTTATTTGAACCTGTTACTCACAAGAGAATGGGACGAGGGTGGCTTAGCTGTAGAGAGCTAATCCGTAAGTCTCGAGTTCAAATCCGGGTTCAAGCCAGTAGACCGTCTATGAGTCCACCCCACTCACGTTAGGGAAAGTATATGCCGAGGTAACAGAGATCACAGAAACAGGTGAACTCGACTTCACTTGCCCCATAGACCTTCAGGCTTGGAAGGGGAACTTTACTACTCGCATAAGAGCGGACAAAAATAAATAAATCCATAGTCGTTGTTTAATTGTTTTCTGCCGGTCATCGTTACGTACTCAAATATAACTTTAAATACCGCTCCAAAAAATATTGTAAACTTTAAATTAGTTATAAATGTCTTTGTCCGTAAAAGTTACGGATATTTTTTCTGAAGACTTAGATGGAGATTTAGATTCTGGGTCGGCGTGGTCGAGTCGGTACAGCTCATGATTACTAAACCGAAAAATCTCGAGACAAAGGCTATGGAAACAAATCAGAAAGAAAAGCAGGCTGAAATCTGAGTCACCGGCATATCTAGCGCATAACCAGTTGACACGTAATACTGAGAGGGAATCCCTTCCACCGCGAAAATTAAGAACGAAGAAGAAGAAGACCAACATGGACATTGTAAATCAATAAGCCTTTAGGTAGGGTGACATGGTAGGGCTAACCCGTACTGCTAACCTAAGTCCACCCAACTCTGATGGGTACGTAACTCACGTTACGGTAAGTAAAGGTCACAGAAACAAGTGGACTCTACTTCACTTGCCCCGTAGCCCATCAGGTTTGAAAGGGAACTTTACTTTACTTACTTACTCGTTGCATTTACTACTTATTTCATTATTTGAAATCAACAGCTATGTAACTTTACCATGAAACTTTGAAAAAAAAATTGGCGGTGCGTGATTTAGGAGAACCGACTTTTTTCTCCGGGGGGGGGGGGGGCACTTGAAATTATTTTTTCGAGGGGGGGGGGGGTGGACTAAAATTTCGGGGGGGGGGCACTGTTAAAAGTAAATAATTGTTATATACATTCCATTTCGTTGGGGGAAGGGGGGGGGGGGGGGAATTGTAGAGATGCCTGGAAGAAACTGTTCGTGATTCAGATTTCGGCCTACGCCCACGTTGAGAGTAAGTAGCGGGATGCGCTCGGCCTTTTTAATTCAACTTTTCCTGGCAACCCGCAAACACCGGAAGTTAGCATTCGCGCGACGTTCAAAATTTCTGGGTCAACACAAGACGCCACCTAGTGTCACTACGTCACGACCAAGCCTGTTCAACGAGAACTCCAAATATTCCCTTTAGAAATTAACATTTTTATGTGCTCAAATTAACAGAGAGAAGGATTCTCCGTATCTTGACATAGATCGGCACTACGGTTTTAAAGCATGCTTCATTGTTGACTCAGTCCATCGTGGTAGACTTCGTGACAACAGACTACTCGACAAAATGGTTGCTGGTACCCGGATGAATAAAAAATTTTTTTTTTTAAATCCTCGGGATCATATAAAAAAATACAGCCGTTGCCCCAATCCCTTCTCTTTTTGAAGTAAAAAAAAAACTTATTTGATATAGGCTTTGCGCTTTCTCAAAATACAGTAATCGCATTTTGTGAAACTCGATCCTAAGCTAATTTACTCGATTAATCGCCCACAGCCCGATACTGGTTTATTCTATAGGCTAGGTCACACATTTGGGCGGAATCGTATTACATATTATATCGATACTTGTTAATTCTATTTACTAGACCACACATTTAGTGTGAAAAGCTACTATATTAAAAGCGTCATATTTACTGTAAGAATGAAAGGAATGAATAAAGAAATTTGTCGTTAATCGAGATAAAAAAGTCGATGATATACCGAAAGTAACAATTTTCCTTTAGGATATCTTTATCACAGTTAGTTTAGTTCCCTTTAGCTAATTTCATGTCATTCTTGTGTGTATTTAAAAAATAAAGAGACTGACACACATATACAAAAGACACACAGACGCAAACACGCACACAAATGCACATAAACACTCTTACACATAAACACACATATATAAGCATATATGTAAAGGCATATATGTATAGGCATATATATATATATATATATATATATATATATATATATATATATATATATATATATATATATATATATATATATATATATATATATATATTTCTATGCAAATCTTTTTAGGGTGGCGATATCGCAAGATACGAAAATGCTGTAAAGAATTCTTTAAAAGAATGTTTAAATACTATTATTTACACTGTTAATCTCATGGCTTTACTGGCACAGCCCACTTTTCACACATCTTTTTTTGTGCTCTATTTCTTTTAAATGCAAATAAAAGTACCGCAAAGCTTAGAAAAGAAGGGCGATTTTTTAATATTGAGACGAATTTTCTCGTGTCTAATTTAACTGGACAGAGAGGGTTTTTTTTGTCTACAGTAGAGCTTGTGTTTTATTTTAAAGACCGAAAACATTTTTTATAAACATTGTGTAACAATATACGTATTAAATAATACTTATTAATTTATTAAAATTGTACATACTTCTGTTAGTTCTACAGTAGCGTTCTAAAGCAACACTTCAATGTTTTAATTTTATTTCGTTTTCTTTTTCTTTTCATTTTGCTGTTCAGGCTACCTGTTTCAATATTTGCTTTTGTTCCGTACAAATCTAGTAAAGTACAGGGGTATTCGCACTGTTAGCGGTAACGCGATGTCATCAAAGAACTATTTTCACGGAAGAAAGAAAAAAAAAGTTTTTAAAAAGTTCTTTTGATGATAAGTGTTGGTCCTTTAGTTCAGCATGCATGAAAAAAGATTCGCTGGGAGCCGTTGCGGACCATTGAAAAACATAGCTCGATCAATCTCTTTAGTAACTCCCTCTTATGCAAAGCGTTTATTTAACACAAAGAATTTAAGCACACCGTCTTCAAGAAACTTTTTTTTTTAATTGTCATTAACTTTTAAAATTGTGCTAATGTATTAATTTTCGAGCTAAAATTACTAAAATGATATTATAAAATCATGTATTCATAAATAGACCTTCTCCTTGTAAGAATAACAGTTTGGTTCAGACATCTTAATAAATTAAAAAATATAAATAAAATAATTATCCATAAAGATTGTTCACACATCTCAGCAATAAAACAAGTTCAGGTCAAAACAATAGCAAAGAAGACTATTCTCAACAGTAAAATAAAATAAAATTGAATTAAAGTGATTTTTTTTTATCTTTTTAAGACGAGAAGTGTGTTAGAAAAAAAAAGTTTTACAGCTTGTCTTAGCATCAGGTGACTATGTGTGTGTGGAGGGGGCGTAGGCATTATAAGGAGTAGCACTCCTGAGATGTAGTGGCCTTGGAGTGTGTGACAAGTGCGGGGGTGTGCTGGTGTTAAGAAAGTGTGACGTCACACCACTGCATTTTAAATTTTCATTTCTTTTAAGCGGAATTTCAAGAGCAATTTTGAATTTTAAGGATATTTTTTGTGATAAATATTTTATTATAAAAAACACCATTTAATGTGTTCAATCTTGGCCGCATTTGCAAAAATGTATGCATCTAATCAGTGATTATCATTTTTGTTTTCGGTAAAATCAACATCACGCAAATTTATTGGTTATTTCCCCTTACGAAAAAAACTAGCCAAAAAACTAATTCAGTATTTGTTGGTATGGGGGCGGGGTAGAATGATGCTACATTTTGACGTCTTTAAAAAAGTTGGGGGGGGGGGGGTGGGATGAGGATATACACACTCGAATGGTTCACTTTAATTCACTTTAATTATTCAATATTAACACAACGTTAAGATCAGTTAACTGTGTTAAGTTATGTTTAAATTGTGTGACAACGGGGTAAGGGGAGGTAATAGAATCAGCCTCAAAAGCGCGATGTTGCTGTTGCATGTCAGTAGCAATATTTAGACAGCATTGTCAATTATGAAGGGGACTGCACCGCTGAAATTTAAACACGCACCGGGGGTGCACTTGAAATTTTCGGGGGGGGGGGGGGGCGGACAACAATTTCCGTGTGGGGGGGGGGCGGACACTGTCAAAAGTATATAATTTCTATATAAATTCCATTTCGTTCGGGGGGGGGGGGGGTAAACTTTCTTCGGGGAAGGGGGCAGTGCCCCCTTCCCCGAAGATATGCCTGGAATAAACTCTGACATCACCACTACAAAGGGGGCACTACAAATAGACATTTATGTATAAAAAAAATATTATAAAAGATAAAGTCTCTCTTTAGACCTAGCGATCAGACAGATATGGTAGAGTTAATGTTTCTTGACCTCGACACACAAAGGGATAGTGTGGTCAGCTTTCCCCAAGTTAGGTAGGCTACCCATTTAAAGCTGGGTGGACTCAGTGACGTCCTGCAGTCACATGTCCGAACCGAAACCCGAACTGGATACCTTCCTAACCTTGCAACATATTATTGGTATCTACTTGATCCACACTGAATCAATAAGTTAAATCCCCTTTAATCTAAGAAACACAACTCTTTTAATTTTTGTTTTAGGTGACAAGTTTTTTTTTATGATAGCCTCCCCTAAAAAATCAAAAGAAAAAATAAGTAAATAAATATCGTTTTTTTAACGGCTGGTTTGGGGGAAAGGTTAAATAGTTTAGGTATATAGGCTTACAATAGTTTCTGAAGATGTTTGTTGTTTTGTTATGTAGCGTTTGAAAGGGTAACTGGCTATCAGCAGACCTACCCACACCACATTCTTTCATTCTTTAGCTAAATAAAAATGGTGATGCGTGCTTTGTTGTTCGAACTTACCACCAATAAATACACAATTTCGTTTCTTGGTATTACTTTTTTTTTGCTAAATTTCTGAGATTGCAATATGGAATAAACCTTATTCAAGGAGTCAATTTATTATAATATTTTCAAAAATATTATTTTTGTTGTGTTTTAGTTAAAGTGTTAAGGTACGGTAAATAGAGTTTAAAACAATGGAGCTGCGCATGTGAGAACTCTTCCATTTCCGTATTTTCCATGCGTCGGTTTCATCAGTGGTAAAAAATGTCACGGATTTTCAATAGCCTCGGAAAACTTGGCCTCGCTATTGCTGTAACAGGAGGAGTTGTTCAATCAGCCCTTTACAATGGTTTGCAACAGATCTTTTAAGCAATGTGCAATAAAATTTATTTTTCTATACGCTTGGTTTAAAACCTACCGAGTCCTCTCTGTACAGTAGTGTAGATAGGCTTTTTGATGAGAATTACAGAATGATTTTTTTTATTAAAAATGTATCAATAATAGCTAGAACACTAGTAAACTAAGCTAATTTAGCATATTTTAACTTTCTGTGCAAAGTCATTATTACTGAAAAAAATTCCAAAGTCAGGTCAGCCTGTGGCACCCTCCACTGAACGTGACAGAAGGAAAAAAAAACTTCACCCGTGACCTTCATTAAAACAGAATTTGCTTTTTTATTTTTTTTATTTTTGGTAAACATGTGCTTAATCTTACCCAATAAGTGATAAAAATTTGAAAATTAATTTTAATTACAGTTGTAAAGTAAGATAAACAGCTTAATAAACACATGCTTTCTTGAGGGGGTGTGGCCCGGGTGTGGCACATCGCAATTATAACTTTATATTTCTGTGTTTTATGACTATATTTGTTTACAATCAGCATGCTATGTTTTTAAAATTGATAAAGGGTAAGTATACCAAGTTACAAAATCTGCAATCTAACTAATAATTCATACTTTCAATTTAAAAAATAATAAAAACGATCATCAACGAAGAAAGCGTAAACATTCTATTTTTAGGTGTGACATAAAAAACAGTCATAAATCTAGCCAAATGATTGGATTCTTACGCGGCACACATTTTCCCGCGCCTCGTTTTCACCAAACAAGAATATAATAAAATGGCATTATTACTTACAGCATGAAAAGCATTGTTGTCAGCCTAATTATATTAAACAATTCTATTTTTATTTGATAGTAAAGATGTTATAAAAATTGGGTCTAATAAAAAAGTTATTGGATAACGCACCTGCTTTAGTTTATTCGACTTGAAACGCAAGCTAAGTAAGCGTGACTTTCTCTCGACGGCCTCGTTAAATACAAATAAAGAAATTAGGTCAAAAGTACATCTGGGAATTCTTAAATAACAGACTGAAATAGAAACGGATAGTTCCGATGTCTAAAATTAACGATGGCCTCGTTATTATTAGTTTTATCCCTCTACCGTTTAGTGAAAGCGAAACTGGTCGCCATTTTTGGTAAGCGCATGAGCCATGAGATGGCTTCAAAACAACAAACCCGGAAGCTGTGAATCGAACGGCCTAGTGTAGAGGTCATTCTCATTCCAACTCAGTAAAACTAGATTCTAGGATTCTAGAGAATAGAGATTTTGTGTTTGTAATCTAGGATTGCTAGATCTAGTAGTAAGGCTAGATCTAATAGATTCTAAATCTATATTTAAAATAATTCTATAATACGAGACGCGAAGTGTTGCAGGGCAATAAAATGCCCATTTAGAAACCAAAATGACTACTCCGAAGATTTTTCTCCCCAACGTCTCCACTTAGTCATTAGTCGGCAAAAGATAGCTCTGCGCATGCGCAGTGACCTAGGGTTAGGGATAGAATTAGGGTTAGGAATAGAAATAGGGTTGGTGTTAGGTAAGGTTTTGCTGTTGTAAAGACACGCATGCGCAGTACCATCGAAAACATCGCCGCAATGGCAAGTCGTAGTTTCTCTCCATTGCGCATGCGTATCTTTTTCCGGCTAGCATCGGCCTTTAGTAATTTGGGGTAAATTACTAAAAAATTGTGAGACGATGTGAATGTTTTAGCCCAGCAAGAATAGAATGAGCAAAGCTAATGCAAAAATTTAATATTAGTAAAACAATATAATAGTTACATTTTCAGATAGAGGCTTTCAATTTGATTGTAGATCACTTTGAATTTTTAAAATCTGACCATAAACAAAAAAGTTATGAATTGTTTAGTCATTGAAAAATAGCAGTTTCGGACAACCGGGATAGACCATGAAAGAGGAAAAATACTGGGAGGGTATGGACCAAATTTTTAAGAGTTTTCCACTAAATGTGGTATAAAAGGTAGAATACTATCAATTGATGTAATTTTCCATAGTTTATTGTTTTTTGGCAGTTAGGCTTATTTACGAACTTCTAAAAATTAGGAAAAAACAACGGAAATTACTTCTTCTGAAACAGCCCACACACGCATTCTAGCGTATTTAAAGCTAGGCCTATTCAATTGTTTTAATCCCTGTTGTGTGCGTTTATTTTTAATGCTTTGCAAAACATCTAATTAATCAGAAAACATCTTGGGTCCAAATAGATACAGCCTGTGCTAATTCCAAATTTTCACCATCGTGATTACCCTCTCATGTTTTCTTGTTAGCTGGAGCAAATCCTAACACCTAGGGGTTACTGGGAAATCACATTGCTTTAGTTATTAGTAGGCAAATAGCATACTTCATATCATGAATAATTGGAATATAAGATTGTTTGGCATGTCAGTTTAATATGGACTTAGATAGTCCTATAGGGCCTATACAATTTTGGGGGAATATTTATACCAGTGTTCGATAAGAATCCTCTTAAAAAAGGGGTTTAAGTTTACTAGTAGTTAACTAAAATACACACATGGCTTGCTAATGTCAATGCTAACCCTGTCCCCAACCCTAGTCCTACCATACGCCTAACCCTAATTTCTAACCATAATACTAGTCGAGATTACAATACTACTAACAACCTAACACACCTATTTTATGGAAGAGTTTATTATCTGACATGGACATCTAAAATCATCCCATATAGCTTAATTTTACAGTGCCAACAGAAAACTTAACCTATGTTTTTTTATTGCAGTTGATGGTGGTCAGAGAGCTGTTATCTTTGACAGGTTACGTGGTGTACAAGATGAGGTAGTTGGTGAAGGGACACACTTTCTCATCCCATGGGTCCAGAAACCTATTATTTTTGATATTCGTTCTAAGCCAAGGAATATTCCCACATTTACAGGCAGCAAAGGTTTGTTTAAATTTTTTTCAGTTGATTACAGTTTTGTCATTAAATGGACAGGCAGCAAAGGTTTGTTTAAATTTTTTTCAGTAAATTATAGTTTTGTCATTAAATGGACAGGCAGCAAAGGTTTGTTTAAATTTTTTTCAGTAAATTATAGTTTTGTCATTAAATGGTAAATCTTAGCATTGGGTGCAATTTACCAATAATACACAAATTCTATCTATCCTTTTTGCTCAGGTGTCTGATACTATAAAATATTAAACATTCTCTAATGTATTAACGTTCAGCATTTTTTTTCCTGTTCTTTCCATAAGTAAGGGTATTTTATTTCATGTTAATTTTCTTCATAGTACATGCAAATAATAGTTACTGCTCAGATATTGGTGTAAAGTAAATTTGAAACACTTTTCCATTTCAGATTTACAAAATGTGAACATCACACTAAGAATTCTCTTCAGGCCTCAAGTCCCAGCTTTACCCAAGATCTACACAAACCTTGGTATTGATTATGATGAGAGGGTCCTGCCGTCCATCACAACAGAAGTTCTAAAAGCCGTTGTTGTAAGTAGTTCAATTTCATCATCATCATCATTCCTTTGTGGCCCCTGGGGAGCAAAGGGCTGCAACCACACATCTCCATCGGACTTGGTTTCGGGCTGCCCCCTTTATCTGTGTCCATGTGACCCCAGCTGTTTTCGCCTCTTCTTCAACCGTTCTTCTCCATGTCTTTCTTGGCCGGCCCACCCTTCTATTTCCCTGGGGATTCCAGTCCAAAGCATGTTTTGCTATGTTTTCTTTTCTTAATGTGTGTCCGATCCATCCCCATTTACGGGCCTTGATTTCTGTTTAATTTAGCAGTCCAAAATCTGTATGTGGGTAGTTAAACAGCCACGTCTGAAAGGTTTTTTTTCATCTGGTTACTTTTCACTGTATGGTTTTATCTTCATTAACCACATACATTATCAAATTTCAGGCCCAGTTTGATGCCAGTGATTTGATAACACAGAGAGAGCTTGTATCAACCCGAGTTAGTGAAGAGCTGACAGAGAGGGCGTTACAGTTTGGTCTTATTCTTGATGACATTTCTTTGGTAACTATTCTCCCTGAGTTAACTTACGGGATCTTTATTACCTGTTTTATTGCCCATATGTAAATTTTTTGACACAATATTCAGGCATATTTTATTTTCTTCAGACACATCTAACATTTGGAAGAGAATTCACAGAAGCTGTAGAAGCCAAACAAGTAGCCCAACAGGAAGCAGAGAGGGCTCGTTACATTGTAGAAAAAGTGAGTACAATCCATTTTTTCCCCCATCAAAGTATGTTCTGCTAAACCAAAAAGTAAACTATGTACAATTTAAAAAATTTAATAAAACCAATTGAAAATGTGAAAATTTATAATAGTGTTATAGCAGCTGAAGTTATGGTTTTATTATAACAGGCGAGATATTAACTAATATAAAATCAACTGAATATGCTTGTATCTGTAGTATTTAATTAGTAGAAGACGATTTCAGTACAACATATGCATTCATAAAGTAAAGTTTCCCTTTCAAACCTGACGGTCTATGGGGCAAGTGAAGTAGAGTTCACTTGTTTCTGTGACCTCGGCATATCTAGAGATAGTGTGGTCAGCACTATGCCCAACCGCCTTTACTTTCCCTAATGTGAGGTACCCATCAGAGTTGGGTGGACTCAGGGACGATCTACTGACTTGGACCCGGATTCGAACTCGAGACTTACGGGTTAGCAGTCCAGCTCTCTACCACTAGACCACTCTGTCCCACTATTGCATTCATACCCCCCTATTTAGATGTCATTACCTCCTATAGTATTGTAATGTGGTGGGTGGGTTTCTATATGTACACAGGGTTCGTACGCAGTCTGGAAAGTCTGGAAAAAGTCTTGAATTTCGAAAAGTGAATTTAAGACTTAAAAAAGTCTGGAAAATCGCTAGTTTTTGGGCAGAATTTTTTAAAAGTCTGGAAAAAGTCTGGAATCTAGTTTTAGAAACAAAACTTCGTAGTCCATATTTTCCAACTTAAAAAATTGCTAGTTTTAAGTGAATTTACTCAAATTTTTTTCCCCGCGCAGGTTTACACTATGTTGTGACGTTTTTTCGCTGGTTCGCAGAAAAAATGCTCAGTTACTACGTCATTGGGAGAAGAGGGGAAGGGAGGGAAGAGATATTTTGTGGCACGACTGACCGTGTGAATGTGTTACAAGTACTTACAATTGTCGTTTAATGAAAGAATGATCGCCGTCATGATTGTTACCAATGTTAAGCTCTCGATTTTACCCGCTATTTTTTCATCGTTTGAGTTTGCATGCAGGCAGTCATAAAAAAAAATTATGGGGGGGGGGGGGGATGTGTGAGTGGTAGCTTAGATATAATTTATCAGTCTGTAAGGCGTCATCCATTTATGACTTACAACAATTTTTCGGATTTTAGACCCCCCCCCCCCCCTTCCCCACTCCCCCGCCCTCTGTCCACACCGCGTTCACTTACTTTGGATTAATATTAACATTTATAAGATTAATAAGTCGCAAGGCCTCCTTGGGTTCATACCTGTATTTCTGTTTGCTTCAGCTTAACAAAGAGGTACTATTTTTATTTAGGAGTCGTCCATAAATGACGTCACACTCCGGAAAGTCGGGAGGAGGGTTTTATAAAGTGACGACACGCTCTCGCAATAATGTTAGGGCAGATATACATACCGTGTTTTATTTACACGCTGTGATGGTTTTTAAAACACCAGCACAGTCTTCTCAATTTTACTTTCTACTCGCAAGATAAAAGTTTTATGTTTGTTTTAGAATGTAATCACATCCATGTGTACGTCATAAATGGATGACCCCTTTAATTTTAATCCACCTTCCATTAAACTGTTTTTGAAATCTTTGCAAATGCTGACGATTAAAGTTAGACTACCCCGCCCCTCCTTGTAACATCGGTCACTTGTGTGAACTCACCGTGACCCCAAGTGCGTAGTTGGTACCGCTTAGTAAGTAGGGTGGGGGAGGGGGTATAAGTCACAGCACAGTTCATGTTATGACGTATTAAACAGGCATACTGAAGTCTAGACTACTATGACATCACAGTGACCCCTTCACCGTGTAGTGTCTGTGGGGGGGGGGGGGGGGGAAGAAGGATACCGGCAACTTTTTTTTATTGCAGACCCGTTTCTCAGCTACAAACAGTGAATGATTTTTTTTTTTTTTTTGCTCCACATTTTTTTTTTACAAGTAGCCTATATTTATTTAGGCTACTTAACAAGAGCAGACCTAAATTAATACATTACATTATTCTTTAAAGTAATTAACTCTCACTATTATGCAATACCATTTTAATGATGGTTTAATTGAAAACATAAGCAATTAGATTAGGAACAGATTACATAAGTCTAATGTTGGAAACAAAATAGCTGCATCATTTTAATCAATTTTTTAATTGTTAAAATTTTAGGTAGGGTGGAGTAGGCAAACTTAGAAAAAAAATGTTTTTTTGTCAATTTGACTAGAGAAAGTTCACTATGAATATAGCTCAATTGCCTAAAATAAATGTCAATTTAGTATAAATAATTATAATGACAGTACAAATAGTGCATTTTAAAAAAATTATTCGCTAACACATTATCTGTCTAAAGTCTGGAATTTTTCCAAAAAAGTCTGGAAAATGTCTGGAAAAAGTCTGGAATTTCATTTTCAAAAAGCAGTACGAACCCTGTGTACATGTATGGGACAATCTCTATTACTAGATCTTCATCCTATCTTGTCATGGGTGATGATAGTACCAATACTTGTTTTCACACTGTAAGTTTCTGTAACTCTGTATTGAAGACATGTAACTTTGTTTTCTCTAGGCCGAACAACAAAAGAAAGCTGCCATTATATCAGCTGAGGGTGATTCTAAAGCTGCAGAGCTTCTAGCTCAAGCTTTTGGCAAAGCTGGTGAAGGTCTGGTTGAGCTGAGGAAGATTGAAGCTGCTGAGGACATTGCCTTCCAGCTCTCAAAGTCCAGGAACATTGTGTACCTGCCCCATGGTCAGCCTACACTACTCTCACTGCCTGAGTGATTTGGTCTGTCTTCAATTGCTTTTTGTTTATTATTATGATGTGATAACAATAGGATTAATTCTGAAAGTTTCTGATAGTGTACTACATTGCTACTGGATAAGCTTTTCTTTACCGAAATATAAAGTTTAACTACTTATAAATCTTAGTTATTACAGTTTACTAACCATTAATGTCCCATTCATTCTACCAAAACTCCACCCATGACGGCCCAATGTAAGGAGCATAACTCTGTATGATCAAGTGAATAGTTTCACAAAATATTTGTTTTTGTCTAAATGAAATTGAAAATTAAGATAAAAACTACTGCTTAATGTTGGGAATAAACCTGGCTTTCCAACAGTATTAAATAGAATATATTATATTCGGTACAAGTACAGAATAAAAATAAAAAATGTCGGAGAAAATTCAAAACAGGTCATTTTCGGTAGTCAACTTTGTTTATTTTTGTCTAAACAACTATGCATCGAATTTAACAGTTAAATATCAATTTGATTATCTTTAAGATATATAATTCATAAAATACATGCCTAGATACGTTTAGAGGCATTATTTTATTTTATTTTTAATATTAAATCAACTAAAAATTGGACAGATGAGTCTAAAATTTCGAGATGGAAAGAAACTATTATTTTTTATCTTTCAAAAGCGCCATTGAAATTAGAACACCGGAAAAGGATGGTGAAACTATCCGACTTCCTGTTTAGTTAAAAATTAGGATTTGTAGGCCAAATTTTAATGAAACAAATTTAATTTTTCTATGAGTATTGTAAGCGGGCGGCAGCGGGCGTTACGGGACATTAACGGTGTCGGGCGGCAGCGGGCGTTACGGGACATTAATGGCTAATATTATATTGACGTAGAAAAGTTGGGGAAAAGGTTAATTTATTAGATTTTTATGAGTATTTTTATTAAATGTCTAAGAAATGTAACTCAACGAATGATGGTATTGTTAAATTAAAGCATCATTTCTTGTCAATCTATAAAAAAATAATTCAGTAATTGTTTTCCTAGTTGCTATATTCCAGGTAGCATTAAAATTTTTTGATGACAATGAGTCACTGATTTGCATAGTTCAATACATCTGAGTGTGGTAATTAGTGTTAAGCTGCCTAACAAATTGGCTTAACCTACACATCTCATACTCATACTAGAATTATGTTTTAAGCTAGTTGTTCACAGAAAATCTTTTGCTGCCTGCCTTGGTTTGGAATAGAGGAATTCGTGTATGTTCATAGAAATTTAGCTTTGACTACAAGTGTTACATGTTGACTGATTGGCTGGCTGTAAATCAGAGTTTATTTGTGTTCATTTTGATAAGAAGATTAAATGTAAGTTTATAATAGATCCTGTTCATGTTTATTTTTTAGCGCAATTTCCATTCTGGAGAATTGCGTTTATTAACCCGTCATTTCTGGATGTATGAATGAATGGATGGATGTGTGTCCGCAGCTTTAAGTCGTATCTCCTCCTCAACGAAGCAATATCGATGACTAGGTCCAAAAGCAATTATGTTAAGCAAGTTACGATGATGAACATAGGCCATAAAAATTACGGGTTTCTTTCATGGATTTCCCGGAAAAGCCAAAAAACCTTAAAAAAAAGCAGTTTTTGGCCCATATCTCGGCAACCAGACCACTTAGCGACTTGAAACATGTACCAATCGATTCCTGCCATAATTTAGAACAATATTGCCGAAGAAAGTTTTCAAAAATATCCTTTCGTTCGGTCACAAAAGTTTTTTTGAATTTATTAAAATTTGGACCGAATTAGTAGGCATTTTATGCAACCACACCACACGCGTCATCAAGTTCAATAGCTGCGCCATCACGTTCAATGGCTGCGACGTCACGTTCGGTAGCTGGGCGCGCAATGGTTTTTAGTCATGTTACTCTATTGTAAATAAAACATGTAAAATACTGAAAAAAAAATTAATAAAAAACGTTTTAATAACTAACCAATGGTTTTACTAACCCTGCTCTTGATTTACGCTACGACAGAGCTATTTTTAGATAACATAAGGAAATTGCGCTTAAATGTCACTAGACTTTTTAATTAACTTGTTTGATGATTAAGTAGCCTGCTGCATAAATTTTTTAGACTTAATTTGTGTAAAATATGATACCCCTAAAAATACCTCCCTCCCCATCTCCCATGACTAGTTATAATTTCAGGAAAATATGATACCCCTAAAAATACCTCTTCTCTCCCCCCCCCCCCCCCCCCCCAATGTCACATGACTAAAGTTGTCTATTTAATTTAATTGTAGCTAAGGCTACTTTCAATTTCTACTTTCAATTTTTCAAAAGCCTATAACTTGAGTAGTTTCAGATAGATAAATGAAATTTCACATGTAAGTAAAAGATCTAATTCTCTGCCTTCTTTCAAATTTTGAGTAATTTCTGTTGACCGGAAATAGATTCTAGTAATTTTCGCAATTTCCAATTTCTCAAAAAACGTGAATTTATAAAGTACTAATAATATTCCGTGCTATTATGTACATTATATTTGGCGTTCACTTGGTTCGCAATTCTTTTTTTTACTGGATTCTATTCTTTTTTTTAAAGTATTTAAAATGGATTAAAAATCATGTCCATATCCCGAGTTGCCATCCCCTGTTGTTTCATATAAGAATATTTGAGAAAGTTTAGGGGAGATCACTCCCGGTTTATTTAAATAGGGTTTGTATTGAAAGTCTCGTTTTCTCTCACTTTGAATTAGCCAGGAAGAGATTTAGATTTTCAAAGAAGAATTCTATTGCATTATCTTAGATATGTGTGTGCAGTCTTTAAAATAGAGGCTCCAACAATTAGAACAACATAATATTCTATTTTCTATCTTTATGATATATCCAATATCAAGAAAAGACACCTGCGGATTAACTTACGGACTGCCAACATTTAGAAACGTCGTTGACGCATAACGCTAATAAAGGTATTAATGATGGTCTTTGAAATTAGCTTTAAGTAGTAGCTCAAAGGCTTTCAAAGCCTATTTCACCATTATGTGCTTCTCTTTATAGTACAACCAAAATTGGAAGATTGTGAGGGTTCGGCGTGGTCGAGTCTGTAAAGCTCATGGTTGCTAAACCGAACAGTCTCGAGTTCGAACCCTCGGGCAGATAAGGCTCGTTAGCTGGGGACAGCCACTCTTCTAGGAGAGACAACTGCAAAATCAAACAACTGCTGCCTTGTAGTTTGTTCTTGGTTGGACAAAGGCTATGGAAGCAAATCCAAAAAGAAAAGCATAACCAGTTGACACGCAACGCTAAATTGTGTTGAAGGCGTGGTCGAGTCGGCAAAAAGCTCATGGTTGATAAATTCGAACAAAGTCTCGGGTTCAAACCCACTGGCAGATAAATCTCGATCCCTTCAGCACTAAAAATTAAGAACGAAGAAGAAGAAAGGAAGAATGTGTACCGAAAGTTATTTCCTTAAGAATACTAACACTTCCACAGTGAAGAGCGCAGTTTTTCAAAATTGAATTTAATTTACACGACGGAACTATTATAACAGGTATCAAGTTCACATTAAAAAAATTCACAAAATAACAGAAAATAATCACAGTGGAAGGCGTCAGGAATCAGGTATACGTATATACACTAACAAACTCGTAGAGGTTAGGTTTGACAGTCAAGTTTAATCTCATGTATTTCGCTTCTCCCTTCACTTTCTTGCTCCAGCCTTCAACTGTCCACTCCATTCATTCCTTTACACCTCCTTTCTCCCGCTCACAACACACCCGCTGTCACTCGACCAGTCGCTTCCCTTGTACCCTCGTTCACTCCGTACAACAACATACACGTCAACATACCCGGCCTCGCGTTTCGCTATAGAATATACACACACGCAGTGATCCGTCCTATGTATACACCTTTCATACACATCACCACACTCAGGGAATACAGTCTGAAAAAGTCAGTTTGTTTTTGTGGAATGTTTTCCAAAAACGACAATCACATTTACAATCTACTTTAAGTCTGCAATGTTTCTCAGTTATATGTACATCAAGTTTATAGTCCATTGTTAGTAGTCAGCGTATCTGAATGTTATTACAATCAAATTTACAAACATCTGCTTGTTTATAAAAATTCTTTAACATCTAAAACCACCTTTAAAAATTCTTTGACACTTCTCTTAATATTATTCAAACAATATTTCCAAAATAAAGCGTCCTAAACGTTGTTCCACTGTTGAAACAATTTACGATCCAATGAGATCTTATATAACTATCTTTGTATCCTATTTTAAAAATGAGTAAATCTGCAAATTTTTTATGCTATTTCACTTTCACCCTAAAACATTATATCAACTATAATGGTAATTTAAAAAAAAACGCTAGCTTTTTATATTGCTTAAAATACATACATTGAACTTGAAACTCATCTTTTAAACACAGTATTTAAAATAATAGACATTTTTTACAAATTATTTTGGTTGAATCGTTGAGCACTAGTAGCGATAAATGCAGAATATTGTTGGTAATATTTGATCATATTGAATAGACTTACACTTATCCACGTACTTTTTCACTCAAAATCTAAAACCTAACCCAGCACAACGGCTTCTTAAACATTTTACGGGCTGCCGTTTTAACATGGGCAAATATTTTTAGCACCCTAGGACAGAGGCGGAGCGACCCTTCCCGGCGCCCGGACCATACTTTCAATTTGGCGCCCCTTGGGAGCAAATTTTCGATTTGCACCCCCCCCCCCTCGAACTTTTCATTTGCACCCCCCCCCCCTCAAACTTTCGATTTGCACCCCCCCCCCCCCTCGAACTTTTCATTTGCACCCCCCCTCAAACTTTCAATTTGGCGCCCCCCTAAGGTCGGCGCCCGGGGACATATGTCCCCCCCCCCGCCCCCCCCCCCCTCGCTACGCTACTGCCCTAGGATATGCAAGTGTATTATAAGACAATGGTATTCCATACACAGACTACCTGGCAGATGAGGTTCGATAGCTGGGGACAGCAACCCATCTATGTGGGAATACTCCAAAATGAAACAACAGCTGCCTTGAAAGGTTGTTCTTGGGTGAACAAAGTCTTTGGAAGCAAATCCAGAAAGAAACTCGGGCTGAAATAGGAGTAAACTAGCCATGTGACGCAGACCATGTTGGCACGTATTGCTTAAGTGTGTTGGATGATATCCAGAGTTTCTTCCAGGCATCTCTTCGCCCCCCCCCCCCCCCCCCCCCGAAATTTTTTTACCCGCCCCCGAACGAAATGAAATTTATATAATTTATATAGAAAATATATACTTTTTAACAGTGTCCGCCCCCCCCCCCCCCCGAAGAAAGTCTACCGCCCCCCGAAAATTTAAAGTGCCCCCCCCCCCCCCCCGGAGAAAAAAGTCTGGAAGAAACACTGATGATATCCCATCCAAAATTACAATTAAAAATAATTTAAGAAAATCTGTTCTATGAGTAGTGTAGAGTGCTAGTCAGCTGTTCGTAGAGAGCTTGAAAGATCTGGTTGGCCATTACAATCCCTACAGCGTCTTCCAATGTTCGGAACACAACAATTCCATCATGCCCCAAACGTTTCACCATGCGTGTTGTTATCCTATTGATTCGTTTCTTTCTTTTCAGTTCAACTTTTTCACGTCGCTCCATATCCTCGAACTCCAAAGCCTCGCGTTCGCTTGCTTCTATACTGAGGTCAGTGTATGACCTGTTTGGGAAAACGGAAGCCGTTGGTGAAAATCTGCGTAATGGTCGTCTGAGCTGAATTTTTAACCGACGACGTGGTTTATTCACGGTGTCCGTCCCGTTGGCTATAACCGGTTGAACGTTTGTATCATGGTTTTGATAATTTTCGAAAGTTGAAAGGTTTGAGTCTTCTTCCGTGTCAACCCCGTCTCTCAATTTCCGCTGTTGTTGCAAATGTAGAGTAATCTCAACGTAAATTTGTACGAACCGCCGTCTATCAGTTGGGGAAAGTAACCGAAGTCCCCATTTAAAAAGACTCCATGCGTTGACAATAATCTGCATTAGCAGCCAAAACCACAGAAATATAAATATCTTCTCACTGTACCTATTTATAGGTAAAATACATTGAATACTGTACCGGTTTATACCAGTAGCCAGCCGTATTTCCATATCGCAAAGGGTCTGAACGGGAAATCGCGCTGAAATTTGCGGGATCCCCTTTATATAACTTTCAAATACCTCATAACCGTACCATAGGAAATCTTCCTCAATGAAAAAATTGAGGCTCATATGTACGCCAATAGATACCAACAAGTAAGTCAACTTAGTGAACAGAATCAATCCGGCCAGATAAGTTTTATGTTTCTTGCCAAACCAAAAACACCCCGCGCTGCCTAAGTAGTGTTTGACTTTACTCAGTATCGTGCTTCTTGGAGGTTCGGAGTTCCGAACCAGCCACAACTGGACGATTTTGGCTAAACTTTTCAGTTTCCTCGAGGCCGTTGGCCAGATCAATGAGCCGGATGAGGTTCAGACCGGAAGAATGCGCAAACGAGTGCCAGACGTAGTGTGGGAGTTTCATGATGGCGGCCACAAAGAAGAGGATCCACGGGACCCAGGGGTAGTAGGCGATGGTCATGCTGTAGCGCTCATCTGGGACCTGGTTGACGTCTTGGTCCTGGAACACAGAAAGGTGTTTGGGAGAAGGTTTACACGGTGTCCGATAATGGAATCTTCTTTAAAAAAGGGGTGTTAGGTTACTGGTAGTTAACTAAATACACACATGGCTGGCTAATGTCAATGCTAACCCTGTCCCTAACCCCAACCCTGGACCTACCATACCCCTAACCCTAATTTCTAACCATAAAATTAGTCGAGATTACAATACTACTAACAACCTAACACCCCTTTTTAAAGAAGATTCCATTATCGAACACCGGTATCTATAATCATCCAGGTGTTTTATTAAAGCGGTGCCATGGTATTATTACTATTTCATTTCCTTAGTTTGTATTGCTATTTTAATCCTAGCGCTTATCCCAAACACTCTACTATGACTTTATTATTCTAATCACAACCATGAACATCACAGCAAAATATCCACTGTGTTACCAAAAAAAAAATCCAAAAAAATTCTTTGGCATATCTACTTTATTCCACAATTAAATTCACAATGTATCACTACTTTGGACCAGAGTGTTTTATATATTTCTCTGATTACTCTGAAGCTAATTGTATTACAGCAAAAGGTTTCTGCAGAGGCGTAGCGACCCTTCCCGGCACCCGGGACAAACTTTCAATTTGGCGCCCCCCCCCTATATTCTTTTATATTTATAATGCAAAACTGCAGATAAAATGAGCTTTTAATTGTTTTTTTCAACCCATTTTTCGCCCCCTAGGGTCGGCTCCCGGGGACATATGTACCCCCCCCCCCTCGCTACGCCTCTGGATTTCTGATGAAATTATGCCTAGTATTAGGAATAAAAGTTACGCGGGTGCAAGAAGTACTTTGCGAAGATTATATTTTCATAAATTATCAGAGCGTGGTTTCGATCCACGGACCTCTGGATACAACTAGGTAAACCAATAAAGTTTGCGTGGGCTGATACAGTCCCTGATGGGGCGCTTACCTCGTGCACGTAATAGTTCTGTTTGACCCAGCACAGAGCTTTGGTGTAGTTGCACTGGACCTCGGGCAGTTCAGCTGGACACCAGCATTCAATGGGATTTACCCGTGTACTAGAGGAATAGAGGAACGGAAGAACACATGAGCAGAGTTTCTTCCAGGCATCGAAAGTCTACCGCCCCCCCCCCCCAACGAAATGGAATTTATATAGAAAATATATACTTTTATTAGTGTCCGACACCCCCCCCCCGGAAATTTTAGTCCGCCCCACGAAAAAATTCAAGTGCCCCCCCCCCCCCACCCGCCGGAGAAAAAAGTCTGGAAGAAACACTGCACATAAGGAAATACATTTCAAAGCAAACTGAGTCTAATTAACAGCATACATTTTAAAAGATTAGGTAGGGTTTCGAGTAATGGAGTGAAATGTAGAAAGATAACGACAGTAAGTTACTTGTGGACTTCGAAGGTTATTACGCATTGATCAGTGTTGTCGATTCATTTATACATTCTAAAGGGTCGTCCATAAATGACATCACACTCGTACGGGGGAGGGTCCGTAATTTTGTGAAGGTGTGTGGAGGGGGTGGGGTGGTGGTTTAGATGGTGTGGCATCACACTTATGCATTATAAAAAAGAAATGTTAGAAAACGAATTTTAGCCGATATTTCGCGTTTTAGAAAACTGTTTTAATAAATTGTGATAGAAATTGATTAAAATACTCTATGTTGACAGAGTTCAGACAAGGTTTTGGAAAAATATCGTATTTTAAGAAAAATACAACTGCAATTTTGAGGGGGATTGTAGGCTGAGGTGTGACGTCATTTTAGCGGGGGGGGGGGGGGGGGGTCTGGCTTTTTGTGGCGACTTGTAACGGAGGGGAAGGGGGAGGTAAAAATCGTCAAAAAATGTGTGACGTCGTTTATGGATGACCCCCCCCCCCCCCCCCCCTAGCCACACGAAGTCAAATTATAAAACACCACGCCCACTTGACAACACAGATAGAAAGTAAAAAAAAAAAACAAAAAAAAAAAACAACACCAAGCACACCTAAGAAGACAGGTACCAATCTCACCTGGATTAGCGTGATAAAAAGACCCATAGCAGTGACGAGCAGAGAGCTCCAGAGATAATTGAACTGACTGCAAAGATCCTCGTCTGATGTTCTCGTCAGACCAAAAGCAGACAAAAAATCTGCCAACCTGCGTGGGCAGGAACAAAAAATTAGAAAAAAATCATTATTAATTAATCATTATTAAAGATGGCCTTTTTAAAACCTAGATTTCACCATAAAAGACCCATCAGATGAGGTCAATTTACCAATCAACGATAAATAAAGGTTGGGTGTATACGAACTATTAGCAAAGCAAAGTTTCGAAATTAGTTTAATTAATGCCTAAATTATTACTAATAACTAGAGGAGTATAAGGAGGTAATGAAATAAAGACGTGACTAAAATCTCGTAAAAAAATGTAAATGTGATTGTGTAAATGTCGAGGAGGTTGTGTATTGGACGGTAAGAGAATATTTTTTTATGAACTTGCAACAAACTTATCGGCGTTTGTTTAAACAAAAATAAAACCCTGGACGAAAATATTAGTTAAAAAACACAGAAACAGTTTCTATGTGAATCATGTAACAAAAAATGGTTTGTACAATACAATATTAATAAAAAATTAATTAGCAGAGCGTGGTTTCGATCCACGGACCTCTGGGTTATGGGCCCAGCACGCTTCCACTGCGCCACTCTGCTGCTTGCCACTATGTCACACAGCTAACATTATATTGATTTCCCTGTGGCTGACGCAACTTGTTAGCAGTTTGTGCTCAAAGCCAATCAAAGCCCAAAGGGAATTAACACCGTTGACAACAATCATATTTTCTGATAGAGCACGACTTATGCACAAGGCTGGTAGGGCAATACTAAAATAGGGCCAGTGTTTCTTCCAGTGTTTTCTCCGGGGGGGGGGGGGGGGAGTGGTGGTGGGGGGGGGGCACTTGAAATTTCGGGGGGAGGGGGGACACTAAAATGTCCGGGTGGGCGGACACTGTTAAAAGTATATATTTCTATATAAATTAGTTCGGGGGGGGGGGGGGGGGCGGTAGTCTTTCTTCGGCCGACCCCCCCCCCCTCCCCCCGAAGATATGCCTGGAAGAAAATGTGAATAAGGCTACCTAGTAAACCTACAGAAACTGCTCATCTGTCTACGTATCAGTGTAAATCTATGTCAGTTTTCCATCCAAGATACGCCAATTCATTACTTTTCATATCTTGACGGCCAGTGTAGACGGGGTTGTAGCTCAAGTGGTAGAGCGCTCGCTTTGCATGTGAGAGGTACGGGGATCGATACCCCGCTGCTCCAAACATGTTTTTTGTACTTGATTTTTGTTGAAGTTTACGGTCTAAAATCGCGAATAAATGTTGTGATTTAAGCAGCTAATAACTAGATTTGCTCATTTTAATGTATCAGCAAGTATTAACTGCAGAGTTAAATTTAACTAACTAGCATTCATTTTCTCTATTGGAATATATTGCATAACATTACAAAAAAAACTTTCATTTCTTATGGGTCATCCATAAACGACGTCACGCTTTTTGGGACGATTTTACCTCCCCCTCCCCTCCGTCATACATCGTCACAAAAGGCCAGACAACCCCTAAAATTACGTCACACCTCATCCTACAAACCCCCTCAAAATTGCAGTTGAATTTTTCATAACACATCGGTATTTTTCGAAAATCTTGTCTGAATTCTGTCAACATAGAGTATTTTAATCAATTTCTACTACAATTTATTAAATCAGTTTCCTAGAACTCGAAATCACGGCTAAAATAAGTTTTCTAACAATGTTTTTTATAATGTAAAAGTGTGACGTCACACTATCATCACAAAATTACGGACCCCTCTCCACTCCGAGTGTAACGTCATTTCTGGACGACCACTTAGTATGCAATCAGTTGTCACGCCGAAAAGACACTTTGTACAAAAAATATAATACAATATCAAAGAAAAAAATATAATTAGCAGAGCGTGGTTTCGATCCACGGACCTCTGGGTTATGGGCCCAGCACGCTTCCACTGCGCCACTCTGCTGCATGCCATTACAGTACACAGGTAACATTATATTGATTAGCCTGCGGCTGACGCAACTTGATTGAAGGTTGCGCTTAAAGCCCAAAGGGAATTAACACCGTTAAAAACAATCTTTGTCAACAATAGCATAAGCATTATCTAATTTCAACAATTTAATTTTTAAAGACTATGATTGATACTTTTTTTGGTAAATAAATTATATCTACAAAGCTTGTGATTTACTATTATAAAAAAAGTGTCATCTATATATATAAAGCAAAGTGGTCGGGTGCCCGATAGGGCACTTCCCGGCGCCGCAGGCGCGTCAAATTTGGCACGATGGTGCCTTCGGGCGATAGAACACGAAGGCCGGTGACGGTTGGCCGAAAAGTCTACGGAGAAGGGGTCAAAACTGACCTCGACTGACCGGCGCCTTATATGGGCTATATTACGAAAAAAAATTTCCTCCGACGACCCCCCTTGAAATTTTGTGAGGTGGTAGGAGAACACCTTGGGGTGTCACAAAAAACTCGCCATGTCCGGGAAAAATCGGGAAATGGGTCAAAACTGACCAGTCGTATTTCCCTATATAATCTTTGTATTTTATGGGAAAAACAGAGGGTCATTTCAAAACGGATTTTAGGGCACTTACCCTGTTTACATCTGGCTAATTTTTGGCATGTTTATAGGTAAATGGCTTGACCGTAGGGCAGACCTGTCGGTCTTACTCAAAGCCCTCGACGAGGGCTAAAAAGTGACCGCGAGTGAAATTCTCTTTATATGAGCTCTATTACGAAAAAAAATTTCCTCCGACGACCCCCCTTGATATTTTGTGAGGTGGTAGGAGAACGCCTTGGGGTGTCACAAAAAACTCGCCATGTCCGGGAAAAATCGGGAAACGGGTCAAAACTGACCAGTCGTATTTCCCTATATAATCTTTGTATTTTATGGGAAAAACAGAGGGTCATTTCAAAACGGATTTTAGGGCACTTACCCTGTTTACATCTGGCTAATTTTTGGCATGTTTATAGGTAAATGGCTTGACCGTAGGGCAGACCTGTCGGTCTTACTCAAAACCCTCGACGAGGGCTAAAAAGTGACCGCGAGTGAAATTCTCTTTATATGAGCTCTATTACGAAAAAAAAATTCCTCCGACGACCCCCCTTGATATTTTGTGAGGTGGTAGAAGAACACCTAGGGGTGTCACAAAAAACTCGGCATATCTGGGAAAACTTCGTAAAGCGGTCAAAACTGACCAGTTGTATTTCCCTATATAATCTTTGTATTTTATGGGAAAAACAGAGGGTCATTTCAACGCAGACTTTAGGGTACTTAAGCTCAGTATATCTGGCTAATTTTTTGCATGTTCCTAGGACAATGGCTTGACCTTTAGGGAAAACTGTCGGTTACACTCAAAGCCCTCGACGAGGGCTAAAAAGTGACCGCGAGTGAAATTCTCTTTATATGAGCTCTATTACGAAAAAAAATTTCCTCCGACGACCCCCCTTGATATTTTGTGAGGTGGTAGAAGAACACCTAGGGGTGTCACAAAAAACTCGGCATATCTGGGAAAACTTCGTAAAGCGGTCAAAACTGACCAGTTGTATTTCCCTATATAATCTTTGTATTTTATGGGGAAAACAGAGGGTCATTTCAACGCAGACTTTAGGGTACTTAAGCTCAGTATATCTGGCTAATTTTTTGCATGTTCCTAGGACAATGGCTTGACCTTTAGGGAAAACTGTCGGTTACACTCAAAGCCCTCGACGAGGGCTAAAAAGTGACCGCGAGTGAAATTCTCTTTATATGAGCTCTATTACGAAAAAAAATTTCCTCCGACGACCCCCCTTGATATTTTGTGAGTTGGTAGAAGAACACCTAGGGGTGTCACAAAAAACTCGGCATATCTGGGAAAACTTCGTAAAGCGGTCAAAACTGACCAGTTGTATTTCCCTATATAATCTTTGTATTTTATGGGAAAAACAGAGGGTCATTTCAAAACGGATTTTAGGGCACTTACCCTGTTTACATCTGGCTAATTTTTGGCATGTTTATAGGTAAATGGATTGACCGTAGGGCAGACCTGTCGGTCTTACTCAAAGCCCTCGACGAGGGCCAAAAAGTGACCGCGAGTGAAATTCTCTTTATATGAGCTCTATTACGAAAAAATTTTTCCTCCGACGACCCCCCTTGATATTTTGTGAGGTGGTAGGAGAACACCTAGGGGTGTCACAAAAAACTCGGCATATCTGGGAAAACTTCGTAAAGCGGTCAAAACTGACCAGTCGTATTTCCCTATATAATCTTTGTATTTTATGGGAAAAACAGAGGGTCATTTCAAAACGGATTTTAGGGCACTTACCCTGTTTACATCTGGCTAATGTTTGGCATGTTTATAGGTAAATGGCTTGACCGTAGGGCAGACCTGTCGGTCTTACTCAAAGCCCTCGACGAGGGCTAAAAAGTGACCGCGAGTGAAATTCTCTTTATATGAGCTCTATTACGAAAAAAAATTTCCTCCGACGACCCCCCTTGATATTTTGTGAGGTGGTAGAAGAACACCTAGGGGTGTCACAAAAAACTCGGCATATCTGGGAAAACTTCGTAAAGGGGTCAAAACTGACCAGTCGTATTTCCCTATATAATCTTTGTATTTTATGGGAAAAACAGAGGGTCATTTCAACGCAGACTTTAGGGTACTTAAGCTCAGTATATCTGGCTAATTTTTTGCATGCTCCTAGGTCAATGGCTTGACCTTTAGGGAAAACTGTCGGTTACACTCAAAGCCCTCGACGAGGGCTAAAAAGTGACCGCGAGTGAAATTCTCTTTATATGAGCTCTATTACGAAAAAAAATTTCCTCCGACGACCCCCCTTGATATTTTGTGAGGTGGTAGAAGAACACCTAGGGGTTTCATAAAAAACTCGGCAATTCTGGGAAAACTTCGTAAAGCGGTCAAAACTGACCAGTTGTATTTCCCTATATAATCTTTGTATTTTATGGGAAAAACAGGGAAATTTGAACACAATTTTTAGGTTACTTAATGTCTGTACATCATGCTAAGTTTTTGCATACACTACTATAGATGACTAGGCCGTATGGAAAAACTGTTGGTCAGACTCAAAGCCCTCGACGAGGGCTAAAAGATGATCTTGAGTGAAATTCTCCTTATATGAGATATATATATATCTATATATATAAATAAATTGACGAACGATCCCCTTAATATTATGTGACGTCGTAGACCGACCATGGAGGGTAACAAAAAAACTTTATTCCCGTCGGAAACAGCCATTATAGTCGTTAAATAAGTTCATATAACGTAATTTCTTATATAAGCAAACAATATAAGTAAACAATGACATACGTCATACGTTCAGTTTTCAAGGGAGGTAACGTTTTTAAAATTATTATTTTTCAAATAATTGTATACTATTTTAAACAGAAACAGAAAATGACGAAGTATAGCATTTGTTTTAGTACAAAATTAAGTTGTTAATTTAGTTAAGTATGTTAATTAAATTAATTAATTAATTTCAAAAGGCAATGTAATATAAACTATGAGATATACTGTTCATGAAACCTGTGTAGTTCTAATTCCATTTTAGTTATACATTGCGTACTTTCCAAAAATTAGCTACGAATCTGCATGTAAATGACTAACAAAAACATTTTTTCTAAAGTTAGCATTACTGTTTAAATTAAACTTATTAAACTTATTAAAGCACTCCACACCCAATCCATTGCTAAATAATTAAGTATTCAAATTCTCAAATGCCTTTTAAAAACCTAAGCGAAGCTAGGCAGTATGCCTAGTCAGTTTATAGGCCATAAATAATACAATGTACAATATAGGCCTAATATTAATGAAAATAATAACGTTTGTTAAAATGTTAAAACACCTTTCATTGTTCCTTCCTTTTTTTGTTTGTCAAAGACTGACAAAGAGGAAGTTTTAAATCGAAATATGTATTTTTGATAGTTTAAGAAATAACTACGTTTACATAAATTACAATATTAAATTCATTAACATAATCACTAAACTAAAATACAGTTTTAATGTTGTATGGAAACTTTCAGTTTGTCTCGAAAACATTAAACATTTATTTTCTTTGTAAATAATTTTTTTTTTAAAGTTACCAAAATATGCAGAAGCTAGACTGCTCGCCTCATTCAAAGGATAACTGTCTTCTTTACAAAGAATACATACGCTAATATGCTTATTTAAAAAAAAGTTGTATCTCTTCCCTAAGCGATTCATAACGCTTTTTTGTTTAACTTCCTTCATCTTTCCTATGTCAAAGTATTTTTTTTTATTAAGGGCTCTAAATTATAAACGCCAAACAAATTGGTACGTTTTTTTAGTATTTTAAATGGAACCACCCCGTTTGTCTGTAGTGAATGTAATGAACATACTGTTGATTTCAATATTCAATTATTTTATCTGGTTTGGTAATCCTCTGTGAATATAATTATATTTCCCCAGACATGAAGGTATTTTGAAAAACGATAAGTATAAATACATTTACAGCAAAACGTGGTATTGATCTAAGAAACACTCAATTATGTGTACAGATAGCTCCTACTGTAATACTTTTATTTCCGATTTAAATCGAAGAGAAAGTCTACCCCCCCCCCCGCCATCCGAACTAAATAGAATTTATACAGAAAAAAAATATACTTTTAACAGTGTCTCGTCCCCCCTCCGAAAATTTTAGTCGCCCCCCCCCCCCCCCCCCCCCGGAAAATTTCAAGTGCCACCCGGAGAAAACAGTCTAGAAGAAACACTGATCTTTACCTGTATTTGTAACGTTACGTTGATCACCCATTTTCCCCTTCCCCTCACAATAAGAGTCATGTAAGGAAATAGATGCATATTTTATAACTTTGATCTTCTGCTAAAACTGGTATCACAGCCAACTGAGAAATGTCTCATTCGAACAGCATGTTGATGGTATTTTTCTAAAAAAATATTTCCCATGCCTAGTTTTTCCCCGTGTGAAAGAATGTATAAATAGAATATTCGTATGGTCGAGTAAGCGTGACCTCGGCAATCAGTCATGCGTGTAATCAAGACTTAAACTGGATTAACATCAGCTAAAACCAGGTCACCTGTATACATAGCATGATTATTGATTTTTACGGGTACTTGTATTGAATTAGCAGAGAGTTTAATGAAACTTTACGGTAAAAAAAAGCATGTCTGGTGCTATTGGGGTGAATCAATTTTCTTTTCTTGATATTGATAAAATCAAAACTTATGGGAAGGCTTGTACGTAAAAACGTCACAAACCAAATTTAGAAATATGACGTAGTAGGCAATATTATAGATAACGTGCTGTACTTTTTATATTTTATACAAATAGAAATAATTTAAAAAAAAAAACAACCCAGTTTTCTTTAGAATTTTGGCTTTTATGGTGTGTAGATTAGCAACTACGTTTTACAGTTATGTGGTTCTAATAATTTGTAATGAAACCTTAGGGGCTTAAATTTAACAGCAAGTGTGTGAAGCGGTGAGGTTTGTCCACTTTATATTATCATAAATTATATTTTTATAGGGTGCCGGTCTATTTTGTGATGACGGGGTGGTATGAGCCTACAGCAATGCATTAAGCCTTATTCAGGCCTTACAACTCGGGCTTTAATTTCATTTATTCTCGTAGTTACCACAGTTCTGCAACATATGGTTGGATGGATAGGCCCAAATTGAGACAAGCCCACACTTTTCCCCCCTTCTAGACAACATGAGACAACATTGCTTCCAGCAATGTTTTAAGAAGTGTGTGTGTGTGTCTCTGTATGAGTACGTGCTTGTGTGCTTACGTGTATGTGTATGTTTTAAATATATTCATACAGCAGCGGCGGAACTACAGTGCCGCCAGACCCCGCATTGCGGGGGGGGGGGGGGGCCCACGCCATTTAGGGGCCCAGAGCCGACCATAATAAATTTTTTTATAGTTAAAAAAAAAGTACGTTTTCTTTCATTTTTGACTTATGGTTGTTTTGCAAGAAATTACCGTAGCTGCGGTTGGAATATCTTTATTCTATAGACACCACCCCACGCTCTTGTATATTCTTTTTCCCTTTGTTTTTTAAACCACTGTGAAAGCCGAGTCTTTCTCCTACAATCAAACTTATCAAAGATAAGCAAATGTTCAAACCGCTTCCATGACTTATTTCCCTTTTTAAACAAAAATAGTCAAATAGGGGTGATAATAAGCTCCTTTTAATAGATTTGTACTAAAAAATTAAAAACCAATTACTTCTCTTAATTATTATTTTTTTTATAAGTAATTACTGAAGAATGACATTGTATAAAAAAGAAATGTATTAAATCAATAATATTTAAAATAAAATATTTAAATAAAAACAAAAATAAACATAACACGAGACACCATTACTTATACAAAGCTTTCATGTTTTATATTATTTTTGGACCTACCGAATGTAATATATGTACATTGTTACGGGTCAGTTGTAGGTTAGACTAGAATAGGATAGAATGATCTAGAATTAGGGGAGAGTGAGTGTGTGAGTTGAGTTTACCCTAGAATATTGTTAACCCCGGTGTGTTTGTGTATTGTTATCCCAAGGTCGAATGCGGTATAAAAGCTGGAGTGAATGGTTGTCAGGGTTAGTTAGTTGGCAGGGTTAGGTCGAGGGCTATGTTGTAATGTGATATGTGAGACCTAATAAACGTATCGAACGTTAACCCGAGTCGTTCTTGAATTCGAATCTAACCCGGACGTAACAACTGGTGGCCAGTATTAAAGTAAAGATAGCGCAATCATCAGAACGTCATTACCACTGGATGTCACCATCACTAGACGTCACCATCACTAGACGTCACCATCACTGGACTATACCATCCTGGGACCATCAGAACGTCAGTACCACTGGGAGTCACCAGCACTAGACGTCACCATCGCTAGACGTCACCATCACTAGACGTCATCATCACTGGACTATACCATCCTGGGACCATCAGAACGCCAGTACCACTGGGAGTCACCATCACTAGACGTCACCATCGCTAGACGTCACCATCACTAGACGTCATCATCACTGGACTATACCATCCTGGGACCTTACCTGAACAGAAAGTCGCAATCAGAACGTCATTACCACTGGACGTTACCACCACTAGACGTCACCATCCTGAGACCTTACCAGAACAGAAAGTCGCCATCACTGGGTTCTACCATCCTTGGACTTTATCAGAACAGAAAGTCGCCATCACGGGATTCTACCATCATTGGACTTTATCAGAACAGAAAGTCGCCATCACGGGATTCTACCATCATTGGACTTTATCAGAACAGGAAGTCGCCATCACGGTATTCTACCATCCGTGGACTTTATCTGAACAGAAAGTCGCCATCACTGGACTCTACCATCCTGGGATTTTACCAGCACAGAGCCTTGCCGTCACAGGACTTTTGTCTTTGTCGATCCAGGTCTTCGTCTTCACATGACCCGGCCATTACAGGATTTACCATTGTTTTTGAAGGGCTAAAGTAGGGGAAGGGACTACTACAACAGATTTGTATTTGAGGTAAGTGTTTTTGAATTAGTCTGGGGCACGGTACTCACAACCGGGGATTACCCTTGCCTAACATTATATTGGGTATTACAATTTTGGCATCCAATCCTAAGTGGATAAGGTGAGATGGCTAGCGAAGGCTTAACGCTAGAGCATTTTATAGCGTTAGGGGAAAGATGTAAACTAGAGGGAAGGGAGCTGTTGGAATGGGCTGAGACTAAATTGTTAGAGGCGGAGGCTAAGGCTAGGCAGCAGGCTGAAAGGGACGAGAGGGCTGCAGACAGGGCACTAACTAGGGCTAAAATTGAATCAGAAGAAAGACTAAAATTGAAGGAGCTGGAACTAGCAATGGAGAAGGGGAACAGGGAGGAAGACATAAAGGGCAGGGGTAGGGCACAGACCCCAAGAATTAAGCTGACTGGACTGAGAAACAGTAGAGACCAGACAGATATGGAGGTGGTGGTTGACATTTTTGAAAGGGAAGCCCGAGAAATAGGTTTAGAAGATAAGTTTTGGTGCCACGAGTTTAGGAAAGTTCTGCTAGATATAGGCTGCGAATCGTGGTTAACAGAATTGGGAGCAGAAGAGAATTATGGGAAGCTGAAAAGGGAGGTCCTAAAACACTTTGGTTTGACGGAGCAAGGATACAGTGATAAGTTTAATAGCGCCCAACCATCAGAACAAGACAGAGCAGGGAGTTACATTAGGAGGGTACGACACTACTTGAGAAGATGGGTCGAAGCTAGCAAGTGTGACAAGACATTTGACGGACTGTTTGACCTACTCTTAAAAGACAAAATAGTGAGAACAGTCGGACAAGACATAAGACAGCACATCCTCAGACAAAACCCGAGGACAATAGCAGACGTAGAAAATGCCTGTGACAACTACTTTGACATCTACCCAGACAGAAAATTAAAACCGATCGACGTGACAGAGGACGCATTTGTTGCCCCCATGGCACTTGCATCAGGATCTAGGAATCCCTTTAGAGAGGACAAGGACAAACGAACCCTAAGACCTAGATCTAAGAGCCCCATTAGAGAGGAATGGGTCACAAGAAATGAAGTCACCCTTCAACGGGAGAGAAGAGGACAAAGCCCGGTCCAACCTAGGCCGAGTAGTAATATTAGTCACAGAAGACGCCCAATCACATGCTTTAACTGTTGGGCTGAGGGGCACATAGCGGCGGGGTGCCGGTCCAATCGTAGACAAATTGGACATGAGTACAGAGGGAGAAGGGTAGGCTTCAGGGACATTCAAGACATATGACTAGTACCAGAGTTCAGCGGGGAGTGCGGCGACTGTGGACAATGCCTAAGTCAAGTAAAGGGCGCTGTCCCTGTAGGGAACATTGGAGCTAATCGGAGATTCATAAGCGACAGAGGGTCACTTCCTATAGTTGCAGGAAAACTGGATGGGAGGACGGTGACCGTCCTACGGGATACGGGCTCTGTAGTCGTAGCCTGTCGAAAAGCTCTAGTCCCAAGAAATAGATGGACAAAAGAATGGATAACCATAAAGACCGCGGATGGAGATAAGAAAAGAGTACCAGGAGCTGTAGTCAACATAGAAACACCATACCTTACGGGAGAGTTCTTTGCCGTCCTTTTAGATGATCCACCCGCTGAACTTATAATAGGGAATGTAGCAGGCGCGAAATTACCGAGGGAAGATTCGCTAACATTAGCGGCGGTAGAAACCAGAGGACAACTTAGAGCATGGGGCAACCAGAGAAATGAGCCGGGGCATAAGATTTTAGACCAAATAACGACATCGAAAGATTTTAAAACGCAACAGAGCGAAGACAAAACATTAGCTAGGTGGTGGAAGCTCGCGGAAAAGGGCAAACAATGTAAAACGATAGATGGGTTATTATATAAGATCATAAAACACAGCAAAACAGAAGATCAGATTAGACTAGCAATCCCAAGGGGACTTAGGCCCACCATCCTGAAATTAGGACACGACACACCTATGGCGGGGCACATGGGTGTAGCAAGAACGAAAGCCAGAATTCTGTCACAATTTATCTGGCCAGGGGCAGGGGAGGAGATCAGGCGTTACTGCGAAAGTTGTGATGTCTGCCAGAAAAGCAAAAAGAATGTTGGTGGCAAGGCGCCTCTGGGTAGAACTGAGGTAGTGGGACAACCGTTTGAGAAAATCGCCGTAGATATTGTGGGGCCACTAACTCAAACGAAAAAAAAGAACAGATTCATACTCACAGCCGTAGACATATGCACACGGTGGCCAGAAGCCGTACCGCTGAAAAGTGTAACGGCAGCAGAGATCCAAGATGCGCTACTCTCCATCTTCACGAGGATGGGATTCCCGGAAGTCATACTCTCAGATAACGGGACCCAGTTCACGTCGGAAATTTTCTGCACCGTGTCTAAAATGTTGGGGATTAAAATCATTCACGCTTCGGCATATCACGCCATGGCCAACGGGGCGGTAGAACGATGGAATGGAACTTTGAAGGAAATGCTAAAGAAAGTAGCTATAGACAAGGATGACGTGTTCATCCCAGCAGCACTTTTCGCATACAGAGAAGTTCCAAACGAAAGCACTGGTTACCCGCCATTCGAACTTATGTTCGGCAGGAAAGTGAGGGGCCCGATGAGCATCCTAAAGGATATCCTCACAGGAGAAGTAAGGGAATATAAGACAAGAGCTGCATATGACTACCTGCTGGACCTTAAGCAGCACTTGCAAACGGCATGCAGTTATGCAACCCGCAAATCAGAAAATGAGAAAGATAAAGCAAAGAGCTACTACGATAGATCAGCCACAACCAAAGATATCAAAGTGGGGGATCATGTACTGATACTGAAGCCCCAACTATTAAACAAACTAGAGTTAAGGTGGGCGGGACCTTACGAAGTCTTAAAAAAAATCGGAGACTTGGACTATGTTATTAAAACAGGGGACAGCACTAAGGTGGTCCATGTAAATCGGATGATGCTGTACCATCACAGACAAAAACCAGACGACAGCAAGGGACACCCCATGTTAGCGGCAGTGTCAGGAGTGGTGGAGGCAGAAGAAGAAAACCAAGTATCACTAACAGATGAGGAGGACATGGAACCGGGTATTCCATTGGACACAATAAAAACTCCTGACATACTGGAGGAAACTAAGTTAAGTGATATCAAAATAGGAGACACCCTGACAAAAACACAGCGGACGGATCTAGACAAAATTATCCAAGAGTACACAGCTGTAATTAGCAACTTACCTGGAAAAACAAGTTTACTAGAACATAAAATAAAACTGACCAACACCAGAGCAATAAGAACGAAACCCTACTGCATACCATACGCCCGAAGAGAGCTTATGAAGAAAGAGATGGACGAAATAGAGAGACTGGGGATAATAGAGAGGTCCGACTCCGACTTCAGCGCACCTGTAGTACTAGTTAAGAAAAAAGATGGGTCGACACGGTTCTGTGTAGACTATAAGAGACTTAACGCAGTCACAGTCTACGACGCGGAACCCATCCCAGATACAGATGAGCTGTTCGCTAAATTAAATAGGGCAAAATATTTTACTAAACTCGACCTCACAAAAGGGTATTGGCAGATCCCCATGCAAAATGACAGCAAAAAACTCACCGCATTTGTCACACCCTGGGGCCTATTTCAGTTTAATTACCTGCCCTTTGGCCTATGCACGGCACCCGCCACATTCGCCAGATTAATGCAAGTCGTATTAAAAGACTTGGAAAATGTGGTGTCATTTTTTGATGACATCTGTATCTACAGCGAGACATGGGAGGAACACCTTATGGCAATAAAGGCGGTGTTCAATAGATTGAGGGACGCGGGCCTGACAGTAAGACCTGCCAAATTAGAGCTAGGGTTTGAAAAAATTAATTTCCTAGGGCACATAGTGGGGAGGGGGCTACTGACACCAGAGAGAAACAAGGTAAACAAAATCTTAAACGTAGCAATACCCACCACAAAGAAAGAGGTAAGATCATTAGTGGGTCTTATAGGGTATTATGCTAAATTTATACCAGAATTCAGCGAGGCCAACGCAATACTGACAGACTTGTTAGCAAAGGGTAAACCTGAAAAGGTCGTGTGGTCAGATGAATGTAACCGTGCTTTAAGACTGGTCCAGAAACACTTGAACTCAGAACCATTTCTTAGTTTACCTAATATTAATGAGCAATTTATTCTCAGGACCGACGCCTCGTCACGAGGTATCGGGGCAGCCTTGATGCAAATGAGAAATGGGGTCCTAAGACCAGTAAAATACATCAGTAGAAAACTCCAACCGAGAGAGACTCGGTACTCTACTATAGAAAGAGAGTGCCTAGCAATTGTCTGGGCCACAGGCAAACTAGCGTTGTATTTATACAACGCTAGCTTTGTACTGCAGACGGACCAGCGTGCTCTAAAATACCTTCATAAATGTAGGTTCAATAATGCCAGACTGACACGCTTGTCCTTACTGCTACAGGAATATAAATTTACTATAGAACACATTCCGGGGAGGGATAATCTTCTAGCGGATTTTTTGTCAAGAAATTTTAGATCGGGAGTCTGAGATGTAAATTGTAATTTAAACCACAGATTTGTTGGTTTGTTTTTTTTTTTGCTGTTTTTTTTTCGCTTATTTTTACTCGGTTGTTTGTCTTGGATTCATGTACAAAGAGATGTAGTATACCTGTCAAATCATTATTTTTTATTTTTTTTGTTTGTTTTTTAAAATTATTTTATTTATTTATTTATTTATTTTGTCTCTGTTTGTTTTCGCCCTCTAGGTTAACTTAGGATTTGGGGATTTAGTTAGTATTTGTAGTATGTACTACAAATACTTGGGTGGGGGGTAGTGTTACGGGTTAGTTGTAGGTTAGACTAGAATAGGATAGAATGATCTAGAATTAGGGGAGAGTGAGTGTGTGAGTTGAGTTTACCCTAGAATATTGTTAACCCCGGTGTGTTTGTGTATTGTTATCCCAAGGTCGAATGCGGTATAAAAGCTGGAGTGAATGGTTGTCAGGGTTAGTTAGTTGGCAGGGTTAGGTCGAGGGCTATGTTGTAATGTGATATGTGAGACCTAATAAACGTATCGAACGTTAACCCGAGTCGTTCTTGAATTCGAATCTAACCCGGACGTAACATACATATATGTTATATATATATATATATATATATATATATATATATATATATATATATATATATATATATATATTATATTGCAAAACCTTTCGTTTTCATTTGGTGTTCGAAATTATGTAAAGAATTTGATGATGATTTACTTGTTTGTAATTGCAAATAAAAGTATTAAATATATATATATATATATATATATATATATATATATATATATATATATATATATATATACATATATATATATATACATATATATATATATATATATATATACATATATATATATATATATATATATATATATATATACATATATATATATATATATATATATATATACACACACATATATATATATATATATATATATATATATATATACACATACATATATATATATATATATATATATATATATATATATAAATATATATATAAATATATATATATATATATATATATATATATATATATATAATATATATATATATATATATATATATATATATATATATATATATATAAATATA